>NC_064818.1:19913205-20066047 GCF_023721935.1 Panthera uncia | reverse complement strand
TACTGGGACCTTATGAAGATAAAAAGCTTCTGCACAGCAAAGGAAACAACCAACAAAACTAAAAGGCAACCAACGGAATGGGAAAAGATATTTGCAAATGACATATCGGACAAAGGGCTAGTATCCAAAATCTATAAAGGGCTCACCAAACTCCACACCCGAAAAACAAGTAACCCAGTGAAGAAATGGGCAGAAAACATGAATAGACACTTCTCTAAAGAAGACATCCGGATGGCCAACAGGCACATGAAAAGATGCTCAGTGTCGCTCCTCATCAGGGAAATACAAATCAAAACCCCACTCAGGTATCACCTCACGCCAGTCAGAGTGGCCAAAATGAACAAATCAGGAGACTATAGATGCTGGAGAGGATGTGGAGAAACGGGAACCCTCTTGCACTGTTGGTGGGAATGTAAATTGGTGCAGCCGCTCTGGAAAGCAGTGTGGAGGTTCCTCAGAAAATTAAAAATAGACCTACCTTATGACCCAGCAATAGCACTGCTAGGAATTTACCCAAGGGATACAGGAGTACTGATGCATAGGGACACTTGTACCCCAATGTTTATAGCAGAACTTTCAACAATAGCCAAATTGTGGAAAGAGCCTAAATGTCCATCAACTGATGAATGGATAAAGAAATTGTGGTTTATATACACAATGGAGTACTACATGGCAATGAGAAAGAACGAAATATGGCCTTTTGTAGCAGCGTGGATGGAACTGGAGAGTGTGATGCTAAGTGAAATAAGCCATACAGAGAAAGACAGATACCATATGTTTTCACTCTTATGTGGATCCTGAGAAACTTAACAGAAACCCATGGGGGAGGGGAAGGAAAAAAAAGAGGTTAGAGTGGGAGAGAGCCAAAGCATAAGAGACTCTTAAAAACTGAGAACAAACTGAGGGTTGATGGGGGGTGGGAGGGAGGGGAGGATGGGTGATGGGTATTGAGGAGGGCACCTTTTGGGATGAGCACTGGGTGTTGTATGGAAACCAATTTGACAATAAATTTCATATATTGAAAGAAAAAAAAAGTAAGTCTGTTGTTTCCTTTAAGTTTTAGAAGGACTGTATCCACAGAGTACTGTTTATATGAAACTGGAAGGGATAACCAACATAATTTTTGCTAAAATGTATATTCTAGAAGACTTGAAAAGTTGTATTTAATAGCATGAAATGTCAGATCAAACAATACAGAATTTCATGGTAATATATGCAAAGCTGGAACATGGTTCAACAAACTAATTGCTCTCCTGGATAGCACAGATGTGAGTCAGGAATAGCAGGTGACTCCAAGAATCTGAGGCTCTGGTGTGATTCCACCACTCAGACCACTCAAAATGATATTGGGCCACATGCGAAGAGTATAATGGTAGGAAGAAGGAGATGCAGACTCAATTTCACCACTCACTTGGAAAACTATACCTGGATTAAGATGGTCAGTGTAGTCACTGCACTTTCAGAGGACATTATCACAGTTTATGTTGAGCTACACAATGAAGAGTGATGGTGAAGGGATTCTAAATCATGCCAAGTGAGAATCTACTGAAGAAAGAGATTCTCTGGTCCGTGACCAGGGGACCAGAAGATAGAGCAGATTAACTTTGAAGCATTCAGCCACTGATGAAAGTAATAACAAGCAAGGGAGAATATAAGTGGCATTTTCCCCCCAAGAATTAAAGGAGTCCAATAAAGGACTTTGTGAGGTGTGAATTTCTCATCCCAGAGGGTTTCAAACAAGAATTGGGGATTGTCCTTTCAGAAGTTTGGTAATTAAAAAACAATTAGACCAGATAACTTCTGAGACTCCTAAGAATCACATCAACAGGAAGGATGTATTTGGTTATCCGAAAATCAATTCAAGGTAAGGTATTAATAATGAAACGTGTTTTTTTTTTCCTCCAAAGTTATGTTATAATAGGGTGTTCTAGGTCAATAATTTGACTACCATGCCCTTTTCCATAGAAAATAGTCAATCCCAGTGCTCTTTCTGGCTGGAATGGGACCACAGCTTAGAAACAATGTTCTGGGCAGCCAGTACCATCAGCCTTGTTGGCATAATGGCACGAAATCTCTTTGTTAACCTGTACGGCAAAGGAAGGAATGTCCAGTACAGGAAAGCCTCATTACCTGAAGATAACTTGCCTTGGAAAAAGTCTACTTACAATGAATCACTTAAAACAGAAACTAATACTTCAAAGTAGATAGAAAAAGTAAGGGAGTGAATAGAGATTTATCTTTAAAAATGATGCTAAATATTCACTAATTCATTTCATTCCACAAATATTTACTGTGTAGCTACCATGGTAGACACCCCTTTTGGCCCTGAGGATAGAGTAGTGAATTAGACCCCCAAATCTTTGTCCTCAAAGAGTCACTATTTTAGTAGGGGAGATAGATAATTATAACACAAATAAACAATTATAACACAAATAAACAATAAAAAAATAAACAAATTATAACACAAATAAACAATATCAGGTGGTGATAGGTCCTATGAAGAAAATACAGCAGAATAAAGTGATGGAAGCTACTAATTTAGGGAAGGTGATCAGGGAAGCTTCCCAGAAGGAGCACATTTTAGCAGGTCTGGGGTGTTCCTAGCATAGGAAATAGCAACTGCAAACGTTCTAGGGTAGGATCAAGTTCACTTGTTGTAATAACAGCAGGGAGGCCAAAGTGGTTGGAGATAATTTCAGAGCTGTCTCCAGGGCCAGAATGCATAGGGTAAGTCATGGTAAGCAATAAAGAAATTATGAAAATATTCTTAAATTATATTATGGATATAATTGTAATGCTGAGCTAATTCCTAGAAACAATAAAGAATAAATCATGCCTATTGAAGGAGTTATATATACTTTTTTTCTTAAAAATGTTAACAGTTCAAAAGGATAACCTTTACCTCACATTTGATTCTCATTGTATAATTATAAAAGGTAACATTTACAAAATTAAGAACTTCATAAATTTTTCCAAGGGCCACTCTCAGCCCTTTGATATTAAACTCATTCCCTTTGGAATTGACATGTCACCATCTCTGTCAATTTTATATTTTTTGGTCATTACTGCCAAAATGTCACTTAAATGCAGTTCAAGACATTCTCTGACATCACTTCCACTGACTTCATGAGATCTTGGAATTTCACTTGGAATCAGTTTACAGTGTATCTGTGTTGTGTTGTCAGATGAATCAGAGGGAGATTGTTAGACAACAGTGGACTTGCTATACACTAGCATTAATTAGGGAGAGATGTTTGAATGAAGACCAAGATCATAACCAGTTGGCCAACAGTTTATATTTCTTCTGTCATGGCTTTGCTTGTCTGGGCATCTTTGAATCTTCAGAAGATCAGATGTTGATCACTCAGATAATGAGGGCTGTCTAATCATGGCCTCAGATATTGGAGTTGATAAAAAAAAGGATTAGTGGACACTGAGTCAAGAGAGTTTTCTTTATGGAAAATTATCTCTTCAGGCAAGAGTTTTCTCTTTCCACAGGGAAGCTTGATCATTCCCAAGGGTCCTGACAGGAAACTACAAGTCACAGAGTCCAGGCCAGTAGAGTAGGCAACTTTGTTGACTTCCTGGCATTGTAAAGATTCTGGCTCCCTGCCACAGTGTCTTGCAGAAAGTGATTTCACAGGATTTCATGTTTCTCCAGGGATGTGCAAGTATTTTAAATCAAAAGCCATTATGGATGGAGCTCGTTTCATTTTAAGAGCAGCCCATCTACATTTAGTAAAGTTTTCATTTTTATTGTTCTTAAAAAAAAAACCTATTAAAGGGGCGCCTGGGTGGCTCAGTTGGTTGAGTGTCTGACTTCAACTCAGGTCATGATCTCACAGCTCGTGAGCTTGAGCCCTGCATCAGGCTTTGTGCTGACAGCTAGGAGCCTGGAGTCTCCTTCGGATTCTGTGCCTCCCTCTCTCTCTGCCCCAACCCACTTACATTCTGTCTCTGTCTCTTTCAAAAATAAATAAACATTAAAAAAAAATTTTAAAAACCCTATTAAACACTGTGCCACTATGGAAAATAGAAAGAAAATATCATCTGTAAATCTAACTACCCAGGCACAGCAGTTTGTCTATGTTCCAAGATTTAAGTTTATGTATTCTTATTTATAATAACAATAATAATAATAATAATGAAACAGTATTTATTAGCCTTTTTCTGTTTTCAGTCATATCTGACTACTACATCATTGCTTTTATATTTTGCATGTAGTCAAGCCAGTACGCTGGAATTAAGTACTTTTTCAATTATAAGGAAAAGACTATTATTATTAAAATCTGAAATTTAGATATCGGTTTTAAGAGCACTGATAAAAAAATAAAACGTTGAAACTTCTAATATGTAAATAAATTAGCCATATTTAAGTCTAGCGTCTTCAGTCCCCCATGTACGCCTTAAAAAATAAGGTTGTACATGTAATATATACACTGGATGTTACATATATGTATGCATATATACATACACATTTACTGTAAAACGACTTTGATGACAGGTGTTGTGTCTGTCTTGTTCACAGCTATGGAATAGTGACTGGTAGTATCATTTGTTCATTCATTTATTTGTTCACTGAATAATTATACCAGTTAATCTGTTTTGCAGTTTTTCCCTGATATAGTCAGGAGTCTTTTTCTCAAAATTCTTAGTTAAACATTATGTTAATAGATAATATATTTAATAAAAAACTGTTGATTCCTCAATGAATTTGAAGAACATTGGTTAATGGGGCACCTGGGTGGCTCAGTTGGTTGAACGTCCAACTTCAGCTCAGGTCATGATCTCATGGTTCATGAGTTCAAGCCTCACGTTGGGCTCCGTGCTGACAGTGCAGAGCCTGCTTGGGATTCTCTTGCTCTTTCTCTCTCTCTGTCCCTCCCCTACTTGCTCTCTCTCACTCTCTCTCTCGCTCTCTCAAAATAAAAACTTTTAAAAAACTTAAAAAAAAGAAAAACATTGGTTAAAAAATGATGAAATACTTTTTATTTATTTATTTATTTATTTATTTATTGCAAACTGGTGGAGTCACTCGAAAACAGTATGGAGCTTCCTCAAAAAGTTAAAAATAGAACTACCCTATGATCCAGCAATTGCACTACTAGGTATTTACCTACAGAACACACAAATACTAATTCAAAGGGATATATTCACCCCAATGTTTATAGCACCATTACCTACAATAGCCAAATTATGGACATACCACAAGTGCCCATCAACTGACAAATGAATAAAGAAGATGTGGTAATAGATATACAATGCAATATTATTCAGCCATAAAAAAGAATGAAATCTTGACATTTGCAATGATGTGGATAGAGGTAGAGAGTATTATGCTAAGTGAAATAAGTGAATCAGATTTATTATACCATACGGTTTCACTCATATGTGGAATTTAAGAAACAAAACAAATGAGTAAAGGGAAAAAAAGACAAAGGCTAATCAAGAAACATGCTCTTAACTATAGAGAACGAACTGATGGTTACCACAGGGCAGGTTGGGAGGATGGGTTAAATAGGTGATGTGGATTAAGGACTGCACTTGTGATGAACACTGGGTGATGTGTGGAAGTGTTGAATCACTATATTGTACACCTGAAATTAATATAACACCATATGTTAACTAACTGGAATTTAAATAAAAACTTAAAAAAAAACCACAGGATAAAAAGTAATGAAAAAAAAAAAGAAATACTTTTTTTGCTGCCTAACGTGCATTGTGAATTTATAATACACAGTTGACCCTTGAACAATGTGTGGGTTAGGAGCACTGACCTCCACACAGCTGATAATCCACATACAACTTTTGACTTTCCAAAACTTTACTAATAGCCTACTGTTGATTGGAGGCCTTACTGATAAAATAGTCAATTAACATGTATTTTGTATGTTATATGTATTACATACTACATTTCTATAACAAAGCAAGCTAGAAAAAGAGTATGTTATTAAGAAAATCATAAGGAAGAGAAAATACACTTACAATACCGTATTGTATTTATTTAAAAAAAACCTGTACGGGGCACCTGGGTGGCTCAGTTGGTTGAGTGTCCAATGTCAGCTCAGGTCACGATCTCTCAGTTTGTGGGTTCGAGCCCCACATCGGGCTCTGTGCTGACAGCTCAGAGCCTGGAGCCTGCTTCAGATTCTGTATCTCCCTCTCTCTCTGCCCCTCCCCCGCTCATGCTTGCTCGCTCTCTCTCTCTCTCTCTCAAAAATGAATAAACTTTAAACATTTTTAAAAAAATCTGTACATAAGTGGACCCACACAGTTCAAACCCTTGTTGCTCAAGGGTCAGCTTGTACACCTTTTCAAAAACTTAATTTTGACGATGTAGCTCTCTTTTCCTTTTCTTGGATCATCTGGGAAACTGGAATTCCACTGAGGTCGCTTTGGGAAACACAGGTCTAGAAGTTACCTTTTTCCAGAATGCCAGTATTAGTTTTCTGCTTCTCTTTTTGAACTCATCTTAAACTGCTGTCTTGTCACACAGGGTCTTCAGAATAACCAGATGGTATATGATTATTCATCAGTATTGCTCTATTCCAAGTTGGATAATACAGAATATTAAAACAAAACAAAGCCCCAGATATTATAAAAATAACTTCTACACCTGACTTAAGGTAAAAACTAGTAAGTTAGAAGAACTGATTCAGAAGTAAAAAATGAGTGATTGATTTTCTTATATAGTCCACATAAGAGGATTTTATTTTTCCTGGGACATTTTTGTTTTTTTAACCATAATCAACTATATCAACAAATTGTTTTCATTGTGTAAGTGTACCACCTAAAATATAATTTTGGTACATTTTATTCATGACCTGATGAGATTTCTGATTTCTTTTCTGTGGACATTATTGAATACTTGAACTTATTTTACACAATTGTTATTTTATGTTATTTGCAAAAGGCTCACATTATTTCATATTGTCCAAGTCCTGTTTCAAAGTTGAAAAGCATAGCGTTTTCTCATTTCAAATGTATCACTGGGAATGCTAAAATGAGAAAAGTATGATCTTTCTCTGCATTAGAACGTTAAGAATCAGCACCATAGACAATGAGTAAAAGGGGTTTCTGAACACTGGCAACCTTTAAGTCTTTAGGGCCAAGAATGTGGAATATAGAATTGCCTTTATTGGTCTCAATAGAATGGAAAGAATAGATCTCAGTTTGTGGCAACTAAATAATGAGTATACATGTATATGTATATGTATATGTATATGTATATGTATATGTATATGTATATGTGTGTGTATATATATATAATAGTTCATGTCTAACACTCCTGAACATAGCTCATATGAGGCAGTAGGTGATTAAGGAACATATATATATTGTTTGAGATGAATATTTATAAACTTCTTATAGTCTGTAGAGTTCAGGTCTAAGACCATATTGGGTTTTTATTCAGCTACTTTTTCAAATACTTGAAGTGAGGAAAAGAAAATTGCAAAGGACCTTAATGAAACCTGTTTTTCTTGGAAAACTGAATTTTGATTTTTCAAAGTATAATAAAAGTTAAAAACATGACACTTATACAAGTATAGGCACACATCAGAAATCTATTAATTTATTAATAAAGGAACCTGTAAGAGTGTGGTGCCTTTGAAACCAAGAGTATTTGAATATTTACAGGCACGTAGAAGAATATTCTATATGATTGTTAGGTGAGATACAAAAGTGGTTAAAGTTGCACAATGCAATAATACCATAAACATTTAGGTTATCTTTTCCTCTGGACAGATTGGACAAAATGTACAACTTAACAGGAAACTCCAGCATCTGAAATCTAACCAATAGTGAGCAGCAACGTCACACACAAGTACATTTTCCTAGAGAATTAAGTAGTCCTTGGGTGGACCTGTAAAACAAAGTCTCAGTGTGATACTGAAAGGTAAATGCTCTTCCCCCTTATTACCAAATTTTGGGTAATTTTTCTAATTAACCAAAAGTAAAAATTTGAGATGGTTGTTGTGTTATAAATTAACTCATCGCCTGATATCGTTTGAACATACCATAAATACTGTATTTAAAACATACCATCTCAGCTGCTTCTGCGAGTGGAGAGGTTAAAGGGCGGGGGGGTGGCTGGGGAATTTACTTAATTCAAAAATCAAAATAAGAATCTTTCACAGATGACTGTTCATTTCATATCAAGGTCAAGTTGGCAGGAGAAAAGAACAATGGAAAGAGGGCAGGACAAATATTCCCAGGGGAATGAAGCAAATGGAGGCCTGACAGCCTTCCCTTCCCCCAACAGGGCTGCCTTTATTTAAAAATGGATGGCATTTGTGGATTCCATCTCTCGCCCTTTGTAAGGGTGCTTGGGAGTGGCACTCAGACCGGCTACTCTGGGCACAGCACACCCCACCCCTTGCACGGCCCTCCAGTCCCCAGTACGGCCTGGAATAAATTCTCCACTGGCCCTGCGTGGGTTCATTCATAGCCCTGTCCTCAAGAAGCTGGGCGCTTCCTCTCTGAGACTGAAATGACAGTGCAGACCAAGCGGGTGTGATGCAGTGAGCCCTCCTTCAAATGCAGGGCAATAAAAAGCAACACACACACACACACACACACACACACACACACACACACAGCAAAAACAACAGCTATGTCCTCTTCTCCATCGTCGTTCCCTCCTGACGGATGAATTTCTGCGAGCCTCCATCCCTAGAGGGGGTAGCTCTGTAAAATTGGCAGGAGACGTCTGGAAGAAAGCAAGTCCCCCAGCGATTTCAGCACCTAGGCAGAAACGGCTGGGCTTTCCCACTGCCAGCCCCGGGGTGGCTGGCACCAAGAGGCCTGGACTAAACGAGGTGCGGGGCCGGCGAGGTTGAGGTCCGGTAACTCTCCAGGCACTCTTTGCGCGGATCCTGGGGGGCCCGGGGCCCAGGGCCAGCTCCGCCACTGCGCCCCGCCCAGCTCTGTCCCCGCAGCCTCGCGGGCTGCTGGGCTTTGTGGTTCGCCCGTGCGGCTGGGCCCCAGCTGGGGGTGTCGTTACGAGCATGTGCAGACAGCAGCCCAAGGTAGAGCAAGCGTGCCGGGCGAGCCCTGAGACTTGCCTTGCAATGCCATGTTTGTGTGTGTGCTCTAACTCCCGGAGAGCAATCAGGGAGACGGCTCCCCCGCCGGACTTGGCTGATGTTTTCTTGTTTCTGTTTCAGCCTTCAGGATAATTCCTTCAGCAGCACCGCTGTAACAGAGTAAGTGATTCTTGCTGTTAAAATAACACTTGCATGCCTTTCTCTGGAAGCAACTATCGTGAAGGTATCTTCCACCGTCCCCCGCCGCTTTTCGTATTAGATGCATTGTCTCTTGTAATCTGGGCTCTGAAGACCGGGAGAGGTGCTGACTGATGATGGGGCCCAGAAATCTTTACAGGTTGAAATCAGCCTTTTAGCAGCTATGGGGGGAGAGATCATAACAAGCTAATTGCTTGTAGGAGCTCAGTGCTCTAAGATATGTATTCTTGGAGCTCAAATTAAAAAAAAAAATGTATTTGACATGTCAGAAAGGAAGCTTTGTTTTATTTTGCCAACATTGGTGTCAGTTTTCACGGAGCATGCTGTATACATTTACAACAAATGGAAGATAGATGTGAAATGACTTGAGTTGAATTCTAGCATGTGGTAAACAGGTTAAACTTGTTCTTACCCTCTCTTGTCTACAGATTTTTAAGACACAGTGAACTTTTCTTCGTGCCCTTTGTCATTTTTTGTCTTCTGACCTCAAAGATGTGGCTATAGGAGGAATAAACCATCTTGTCCTATGGCTAAAGCTGCTGATTGGGGCAACTAACATAATTTAAACATGGAATGAAGGAGTATAGTATTTTACTCAAGGCCAGCAGTCATAGTATTTTTTATTAGATATAGTTCATGGTTTTAATTCTTGTCATCCCTTCCTAATGGGATGTTTTCCTAATATTATACTATACATATATGTTACAAATTAGTAGGTAGTATGTTATACTAATATATGTAATTTGCATAAAATTTACATATATACATGTATATGAAGTATCTGCACTGCATTTAGCAGTCTTTCTAGGCTAACTCATGATGTTTACTTCTGGGACCTTTTGGTAAAGTCACTCAGCAGCTGTTCAGGAAAAAGGGATGTATACATACATCCCTTTTTTAAACATACTCACCTATGTTTAAAAAATGCCGCAGGTTTGATATAGAAAAGCCCAGTAACTCAGGAACTGTTTGCTAAAATTTCCTAAAAGGCAAATAAATGTGGGAATAGATACATGAGTGTCAAGTTTTACCACAGTCATAATGACTTGGTGATGGAAGGGTAAGATTCTACAGGACTTCCCAGGTCCCATGGTTTCCCACATCTTTTGTTTCTGCGTTTGGATATGCTGCTCTCTTATTGTCAAGCTTTGGGCTCACTTAACTGGAGTTACTTAAAAAAACAACAATCCAGGATTGACTTTACAAGATGCCATATAAAATACTCACTGGGGCCAGCATCTGTTAATGAGATTGCTGCAACTTTGGTTTTCTAAAAGCTGGAGAGAGGAGGAGGGAACGTGTGCTGAGGTATGCACGCCAAAGATAGGCCGTGACTTCCTGGTTCAGGTTCACAGGTGGTGCTCTCCTCCCTTTGCAGTGCTTATAGGCACCAAGTGCTTTCTGTGCCTGATTCTTGGGAGCCCTGTGTGGCTGAATCCCCAGAGTCAGCCTCAGACATAGGGGCTTCAAAATGAGATACTCAGTTCCAGATTTCACATGGACATTTTTTTAAAAAAGGTTTTACACTTAACTGTGGGAAAAGTCTGGTACTTTTTCTTTGGATACTCCTCAAGGAGTTCTGATTGCATAAGATCCTGTTGTTGTTTTCAGAGAGGTGACAGTGATTTATTTTATAAGGCCCTGAGTGACAATTGGAATGCCATCTGGCTAATCTAAAAATGAAAGGAGTATATTTAAAAATACCAAAAGCTTCATAGGTGTCACACAGCACAAAGTAGGGTCACTGAAAACTAGTTATTGTCTAGTGTAACATTTTCTCCTCTCATCAGGAATACAAAACATTTTCCTTGGTTTTTTGGCATTACCTCAAAGCCAACAGGACCAGGATCGCTATCCTGAGAATTAGATGTAGCAGGTGCTCAGTAAATATTTGGGAGTGGTCTTAACATACACAGAGGAGGCACTTGCCTCCTTGTCTGTTCTGGATACATACAAACTTCCTTCCCTCCTGCCCCTATCCCTCCTACTTCCTCCTACCCACACTCACTTTTTTTTTTGTATCTGAAATTGCACCCAGAGATGATTTCTTTTGCATGAAGGCCTCTGGTGGTGACCCTTATTAAAATGGAAATTAAAAAGTCTGTGCCCCTGGGAGGCAGATTCAAGTTGTCATTAACACTTTAATATAATTTGTGTTATCAGGTAGTCTAGCCTGGTAGGGGTGAGCTTGGCCTCCTGGGGGTCTCTTAAGAGTCAAAGGGAAGGGAAATTGGGAGGGACTTAAGGACAGATTTTATTCTCTTCTCGGTTTTTTCCCAGGCCTGGCACTGTTTGTGCAGTTCTGAACCAATTCAGTTTCTTTTTATACCCAAATTCTTCCAAGATCAGAATGGTCTTGGACTTCCCTTCTGTATCTGCAGGGTCCTTTTATCTATTTTTCCATGGTCATTTCCTATGTTGCTCTGGCTACGTTGCTATATGAAATGAAGCCTGGCCAGCAAATGCATTCTGCAATGAATTAGTTATCATCTGAAGTAGTGGTTCTCAAAACTGATCATCAGTATGAACTGGGGAAGGACATTGAAACATGTACAAGAGGGGCGCCTGGGTGGCTCAGCCGGTTAAGCAGCCGACTTCAGCTCAGGTCATGATCTCGTGGTCCATGAGTTCGAGCCCCGTGTCGGGCTCTGTGCTGACAGCTCAGAGCCTGGAGCCTGTTTCAATTCTGTGTCTCCCTCTCTCTGACCCTCCCCCATTCATGCTCTGTCTCTTTCTGTCTCAAAAATAAATAAACGTTAAAAAAAATTTTAAAAAAAGAAACATGTACAAGATTCAGTTTCCCAGACTTTATCCCAAAATGGGAACCTACGATTGGCGATTATATTGGAGTCAGCCCAGTGATGGGCTTTGTAAACTTTTAAGTCAGTGTTAGTTATGTTTGTGTGTGTTTGAGAAGGCAGTCTGGTTTGAAAATTCACATTCCTGGGCCTCACCCTCAGGGAGCTAGCCTATCTAGTGACACTGAGGTGCTAGTAGGGCCCAAGCCTGCCCTTTTAATCAGGATCCCAAAGAATGCTAATGCAAATGGTTCTGGAGACACACTGAGAAATCCCATAGGATTTCAGGCTGCACCTCTGCACCTTTGATCTCAGGGAACACAGGACTACTGCGTGAATGGGAGTCTCCTTCTTGGCACAACCACATTTTATCTAATAACCAATGTGAGGCCTCTCTTCTCATTTACCCCAAGTCAATAAAAAGAACCTCTCATGGGCACTTCTTTCCCCACCATTATTCTAAGAAACAAGTCATTCTCCTTCTTTTGCGAGCCTCTGGAATATAAACTAAAGAGACTATTTGGAAGGCTCAGTATGGTGGAGCAGAAATACCACAGGGACCATTGCCTTCCACGTTGGACTTGGGCAGTTCCTTCACCTCTTGTGTGAAGGTGGCCCTTACCTGATTGCATTGGCAGGCTTAACCGAGATGCTATGAAAAAGAAGGTAAGCGGTGAAGGTTAAGTCCCACATAAGATTTTCTTGTTTGTGATTGATAGAGGGAATAAAACTCCGAGAGAGAAAAAGGTAACAACCCCGAGCATTTCACAAAGAAGTGATTGCAAGGACAAATTATCCATATATTGTCTGGGTAACAACAAATCAAGAACTCGGGGACTTAGACCCTAGTTGATGAGACTTCAAAGGAAGTCATTTAATAGAGGTGCTGTTCACATTTTTTTTAACTACAAACAGTAGTAAGAAAAACATTTTATTTTATTTTATTTTAAAGAGAAAGACAGAGACAGAGAGAGAGAATGAGCAGTGGAGGGGCAGAGAGAGAGAGAGAGAGAGAGAGAGAGAGAGAGAGAATCTTATGATTCTCATAAGAGAGATCTCATGACCTTGAGATCATGACCTTAGCCAAAATCAAGAATCTGGATGCTCAACTGACTGAGCCATCCAGGCGCCCCAAGAAAAACATTTTATAACGCAATCCAGCACACACATATATACATGACTTATTTAAATAAGTTCTGTGAAATAACACTTAAACCTTATGATACTGCTATGTTGTATTCTATTTCTCTAACAACAATAACAGCATGCTGGTAGCTGCTATCTAATTTCAAGACCTACTAATAGGTCACAGTTTACGTTTTGAAAAGCATTGCATGTAGAAGATGCCAAGTTTTGAATATTTAAGGAGATCATTAAAGAGACTGGTCTTTAAATTCCTGTAGTGGGGCTATAATATAGTAAGAAAATGCCATGCCCAAGACCATTGGGGTACTTAGTCTGAGCTGGTTTTCTTATAGGAATGGGGATATCTGGATATGGGTTCCACTGTGGAATCCAGTTTTACAGTTGGTTCAACATTGTACAGGGGGCTCCTGCTCAAGGAATCATCAGAAGAATCACAAAGGAGATGTTAATTCAATACAACTTAATGGTCTTCATCAAAGCAAATGTAAAATCCAACTGGACTAAAAAGCTTGTATATGTGTTCGTGTAAGCCAGTACACAGATCTATTTCATTGCTGTATCTGTGACCTAGGAATTGTGTTTCCTTGAGGGGCTACTGAAATCATTCAATAGGCCTTAAAATTGGATCAGCTAATCAGGATCTGACCTCATACTTAAAAAAGCATGTGCAACTTTGTATGTTCTGGTGCTGAGTTTCCATTTTTACCTAATTGTACTTTGAAAAGTTAATAAATCAAGTGAGGGGGAGAAAAATATGTTCTTGCCAAATTCCTAAACAATAGGTATTGTTGAGCTCTAGGGTTGAAACTCCGATTGAACCTTAGTTCTTTGGAAGCAAAAATTCTAGGTTTCTGTTTGTCACTGGTTTTTCTACTTTGCAATATTACTTTCATTGGGAAACATTTTTCATTCAAATTACAAAGCTTAGATGATCTATTAAAGTGAATGTCTCTGATGGAGGAGAATAAGGCAATACTTATGCATTCAATTGTTGTTTACATGAGATGGATAGAGTGGCTTACTGACAGTCAAAAACATGAGAAAGCAAGAAAATTTAATTATTTTGTTAAGAAGAGCACTGTATTAAGTCGACCGATTTTTCTTTTTAACTGCCAATAGGAATAAAATATTTCAACAGGCAGAGAGAGTTAGAATCTATGTAGCCTTTGTTTTAATTCATTTAAAAAAAACCCCATAATTTAAAAGGGATTGTGAGGGAAGAGGACTGGAGCTTTCATCAATTTGTTCTGTGGACAAGTTATATACCATTGCAAGCAAGGAATATTTAAAAATTATAAATGATTTCATAAAGTAGGAATATTATTATTATATTATGGTGATATTACATATGTATGTATTTATTTTTGTCTACTCATTACATTGTGAATCTCTCAGGGCAGGGTGGAGGACTTTTTCAACTTTGTGTCCTTTAGAAGTAGTGCTACTAAAAGTATGGGCCCCAAAATTGTTTGTAACTTGCCTGAGACAAGGAAAGTACAGAAATAGGGAGTAAGAATTTAATAAATTTTATGGGAATTTGGCATCCCTGTGGCATTTTTACCAAACTACCATAGTGGATTGGAAATAGAAAACAAACTGGTCAGTCCTAAATCCCAAAGAGTTTGAGAAGCACACCTCCAATGCCTAATAAGTACCTGAAAGATAGCAAATGTTCCATAAATGCTTGTTAAATTATTTCCAGTCTTGCTGAGGAGCCAGAGCTAATGATTGTATTCAAACATTTATTGGATGCCTACTTTGGGGTACCACTGTGGGCACTGTGGCGGTTTATCTAGAAAAAAATATCATTTCTTCTCAAGGAATTAATAACTAATTAAAAGAGCTCAGAGGTATGAAGGAATTACAGAGCAGTGTGAGGCAAGATACAGTTGGTTACCCAAACCTTAGAATGAAGAGTAAACATTTATGTATCAAGGTTAAAGTAGGAATGTGGCCTGTGGGTGAACTTGGTTCATGGAGCTCATAAGACTTCATTTGGGCAAGTGAAGGATAAGTAGGAGTTGGAGATGGAAAAGCATTCCAGGCTGGAGCAGGATAGGAAGGGCTGAGAACAGGAACAAAGGCTCCCTCCTACACTAGAGTGAGAGAGTGGTCTTGTTCTAGATTCCCTCAGGCAGTGTTGAATACAGAAGACTTTTCATTTAGAGGAGCCACGAATTTTTCACCAGGTTATTCCAGAAGTTTTGTGATAAGGAAGGGGACTGAGAAAGTCTGGAGGCCAATGAAGGAAGCCAAATAGAAGCTGATGTGGTTTATGATTGCCTGAGGCAGAGGAAATTTCAAGAGGCAGACAGTGCATTCGAGCCAAGAATAATCCACCAATCTTGGTGTTAGATGTCCCTCAAGTGCTTTGAACACTTCAGTCCTTGCCAAAATCTTGTTAGTTTAGATAATTCAGATCAGTGGATCATAAAGGAGTGTTACCTCTAGTTCTGAGGTATGATCACATATGACAACATTGGTGTCATTACCTGGTACACATGTTGGGAATTGGAGCTAGTTTGAGAGAGAGAGAGTGGTCAGGGTTGTTCTATATTTTAGTTTACTGAACTAATCGAAGATAATTCAGACTCTTGCTGCTTCTGCTGCTACAGACTGTTGGATCTGATGTGGTTTTGTTCCTTCTCTCCAGGTGTGACGAAGACACAGTCTCCCTACATGAAGATCAGACTGATTGCTCCAGTCTCAGGTATGACCCACAATTGCCTGGTTCTTAATTATGAAGGACAGAAATCATTTGGGTCTAGGCTCCTTTGTTTCCTCTTTGAATTACAGTCACTTGTTCTTGTGTGTAAGTTCTTCTAATAAACTATCAGTTCTTAAAGGAAGTTTTGTCTTGTCCAGTTTTGGGATGCTCCCCTTAGTACCCAGGCAGTGCCTTCATATGGGGAATGCTAATTAAATGTTTACTGAATTAAATATTGATTATACCATCTCAATGTTCCCATCATAGAGCCTGTGGAAGAGATTATAGATTTATTCACCAAACATGTCATCAAATGTTTGGAGTATGGTCCTGGTCATCGAGGGGTTCATGGTATGGCAAAACCCTCACAGTTAACTTTCTTCCATATTTGCTTGTTCAGAGCACTTTCATGTACATTTTATTATTTAATCCAAACAACTGAAAGGAGGCTGATGTTTCTCTCTTTATCTGGTAGTAGGGAAACTGAGGCTCAGAGGGATTATAGCTCATCCAAGCTAACATAGCTACCATGAAGCAGAATTTGGACTCAGGTCTCTCTGACTCTCAAGTCCGTTTGTTAGATAACAAACAATTGTTGAAGGCCTATTTTTTTGTGCCAGAAACCAGTCAATATAGATGATGATGCTACAGTGCATTAAGTACATTTTACTAGCGTGGACAGAGGATTCATTTAGAAGGACCAAATAGCCCAGAGAGGTTTCTGGGATGGATTCTTAAAGAAAATTACAATAGCACATGACGTGTGTGTGTGTGTGTGTGTGTGTGTATGTGTGTGTGATATAAGGCCAAGAAAAAGAGGATGCCACCAAGCAGAGGGAGCAACTTACTGGAAAACCAACAGAGGGTCATAGGAATAGCAGGCAGTTCAGGATGGCAGGAGTCTTGAGAGCCTGTGGGAGTGAGGAGGCCAGGAGTGGTAAGAACTGAAGCTCCAGAGATAAACAAACATGGATTTCAAAGGGTTTATGTACCTTGCTAAGGAGTTTGGAATTTATCCTGGAGGTATTGGAGAGACTAAAAAGGGCACTCAGTTTTTTCTTTACAAAAAACCATTTGGCTAAAGCCCTGTGAGCATAACAATAGCTCCCATTTATTGGGTTGTGGCCTTGAGCCAGCTTCCTATGGCAGGTATTTCATAGGGACTGTCTTGTCTTTGCAAGGTGGAGAGACATCCATCTTAGGATGAGGACCAGAGAGGTGACATGCTGTGGACCAGGTGACACAACTAATATGTGGGAGGATCTTTCAGACTCTTATTCTTTTCAGAACACCACTTAGTTGTTCATTCTCAGTTATAAATGATTCCAATAAGTAGTGGCATAAATTACATAACTTGTACTTTCCTGTTTTGGAGATTCTGAGGAACCATTAACAGGTTAGAAAGACATTTCTAAAGATGACTTTTGTATTTAGGTTCTAAGTTTGTGTAATGAGAGAAAGATACTTTTAGCTCCCCCTGATCATGTTCCTTGTTTTTCAAGTCAAGGAGGTGAACAAGATGATTTTATAAATTGGGGGCACCTTGAAAATATGTAAAAATGAAGTCCAGGTATTATTTTAGGAATAAGTGTATCAAAAGAGTAATTTTAGATTTGAAAACTGACATTTTCCCACTTATTCTTGAATATTCTAGAATTTTCCTTGAATGAGGACCCATTTAGGTTTACTGTAAAGACAGCCATTCCTTTTGTTTCTCACCGGGGAACACAGAGTGCATGAATGAACATTCTTTGTTT
Source organism: Panthera uncia (assembly GCF_023721935.1). Taxonomy (NCBI): domain Eukaryota; kingdom Metazoa; phylum Chordata; class Mammalia; order Carnivora; family Felidae; genus Panthera; species Panthera uncia. Next base: position 20,048,394 of record NC_064818.1, on the reverse strand, counting down.
CCAGTGATAGAAATTTCAAATGAACCAGTACAATTCCAACTCATGGTTTCACATCACTTTCCAAATCCATTAGTGAGTTAGAATTTTTTAAATTGTAGCTGATCTTAAGGGAAAATATTAACCAGTGTCACTGGCACTGACTTGTGATTTTTTTTTTCAGTTACTAATACTGAAGAATTGTTTCACTTGTTGGGTTCTCCTTTATCAGGCATTATGAAGTTTGTTCTGAGGCTTAAGATGAACTGTTTGACATAGTTTTATTTCCACGCCTTGCATGACTACACCCTGATCATGCGCCAGACTTCCTATCCTGATGTTTGCTTTGATCTTTTCCCAGAGGCTAACTGGAGTTCATCCTTTCAATATCAGTTCTGTGAATTTAATCTCTCTTTTACTTGTGAAAAGGCATCTTGAACAGGGGCACAGAAATCCTTTGTTTGCTGGTCTTGTTTTTTGGCTTTAGGTATCCTTGAACCATGAGGAATTGCTTCCTAACTGACCTTGTCAAAATCTCTTTTATGGGTTCTCCAATCAGGGAGCAGGAGAGAAAAACAGCACCTGCGGGAAGTGGTCACTCCTAGAGAATTGCATGATCTAGTACCAAATGATTGCCAGTGGATTGAGGTTGAGGATATTGATTGTATAAAGTGAATGCCCCATTTGGTTATATCCCTGGATTCTTAGCAAAATAAGAATATAAAATGCACCTAGATTTAAGAAGGATTAATGACTTCAAATAAAAGTGTTATGTCACTCCTTTGGAGGAAATTGAAACAGTGGGGTGATACTGTATGAATTTGCTTGCTTAGTGAAAATTAAAATGCCACCCCGGCACTAAATGTATGGAGGTAACGCCAGCCCATTCAGTCACCTCCAGCAATTCCTCACTGATGAAAGCCTGACAACAGGATCTTCGAGTGTGCACTGAGGGTGTTGTCAGATGGTTTGCTTGGGTAAAATTTGGCCCTTGTTTTATATTTTTTTCAAGTAGCATGTTTCTTATCAAAGTAGACCCTGTTAAACTTCTAGAGGCCTTTGAAAACTGTAGGGAGATGATTACAAACATGCCAGGGAAGAGGAAATAGCATGCCTTAAATCAAAGACATATATGCAGGAGAGTCTGAAGACCTAGCTACCACTCTGGGTCTGGGTGAATTAGCCCTTCTGTTAAGCACTTCATTTAATCTCTGAGGTTTACAGTCTTACTCTATAAAACTGGGATGATGATCTCTAACCTGAATCTCACATTATTATTGTGAGAGAAAAAAATATATACATGAAAGCATCTTGAAGTGAAAAATTAAAAACAGATGTGATCGTATGCACAAAGTCACAACTACAAAAAAAAAAGTATGTATTCACCAGCAAAGATTAGAAGGGACTATGGAGTGATCTAAAGAGTGAAATTCACATTTCTTCGGTTCTTGTTCCTGTGAAACTAAGTCTACTCTAAACATTTTGCTAGATACCATATAAATAGAGCAGCTATGAGTATGCCAGCCTCGCTTTCCCGAAGCAGTTTAATACTTTTTTGGGTGCTTTCTAAATTGGGCCTTTCCTGTTTTAGAGATGAAGACAATAAAGAAAATTACCCCGAAGCCGGGGCTCTCCTAGAGGAGCCCGCACCACCCTCTCGGGAGCCACAGCAGCATGTAGAGCAGACCTTGCTGGTGGACGGCGTGCTGCGACCCAACATGGGCAACTTCAAGTCCCGGAAGCCCAAGATCCTGCTCAAGGCAGAGAGCGGGAGGAGCCACGGAGAAAGTCAGGTAGTGGGTTGTACCTCCAGGCCTTTGCCACACTCTGGCAGGCTGTGTGAGCACCTTATTTTTCAGGAGGTGATGAGGCATCTTGAGGTGTCAGTGCTCAAACCACCCAGCACAGTTCTCTGAGCAGGCTGATAATTTAGCGCCCTTTCAAACTGATACTCTTGAATACTGGGCTTTGACATAGTTTCAAAGGAGATGCTGCAATCTTTGCAGGGGAGAGTAGAGGAGGATCTCCTACCATCTTCACTTATCCAGGTCATGTAGCTCTTGCCCCGCATTTGGAGATTCTTCTTAGCAAAAGTCCCAAGTTTACTCTGAGCCATTCACTTTAGGCTGCAATTTAGTAGCCTTGGATAAATATTCAAGTGTGCATGCATGTGCCAGTTTGTATGTGTGTATAGCATCTGGTTCTTTGAGGTCAATGTGTTTAAATGAATGAACGAAGCATTTTTTTCACTTGATTTGGGTAATAAATTTACAGTTTCTATTTTTTTTCAAACTTTCTCTAAGTGTAGAGGTATGTAGCAAAGAATGTGATGTTTTTAAATCTTAAAAACTCCACAAATAATTTGTGATGCTTTTAAAAAAAGATGAAATGAATATAATCTACTTTAATCTTACTAGGAAATTAATGAAATTATACTTGTAATGCACTTAATGTAGTTTTGGGGACACAGGTGCTTCATTAATATTAACTTTGCTTTTTTGTTAACATTTAAGTCTTAAAGATAATGTGGGAGGTTCTATGCATAATAGATTAATTATATAATAATTTTAAGTCCAGTCCTATATAGCAAATGGGCACTAGGTGATCTTCCTATTAGAACAACTTTAGCTGAACACTTTATTTGACCTTGTTATTTTCTTATTTGTCTTGTGATTTTTATCTAATTTCTTCCTTAGCATTAAGACCTATTAATGCGTCAGTTAAGTTTGCAATAAAATGAAAACACCCTCTGCATTCATAAAGCTGTGTTGTAATTATTTTAAACTGAGTTGACTTTCAGAGAGAAGTGAGTGTGAAATACTATTTGAGTTATCATAAACTTGAGACCCTGTCTATTACTGAATACACCTAATCTTATTAGAAGTGTGGTGTTGGGGAGGATACAGGTACCCAAAGGGCTGCCTGCAGAGTCTGATGGGTTTCAGGGAGGCTCTGATCTTGAATCTCCTACCAAGGGTCACTTGTGACACTTTGGGCTTTGGGTGACCAGCCATTTCTGCTAGAGTGCTCTCTTTCTTGTCATCCTATAATCTGGCTCGCAGAAATTACATAGCTGTCACTTGTAATAAGGTGCTAATGGAGCATGCAATTCCAATCCATTGCTCATACACAGGAAGATATCTGGAGATATACTTGTATTGTCTTTGCTGCTAGTACAGCAGTGGAATCCTGGAGTGCAGGTAGAATTTCCAGTTCATTCCTAACATCTCTACCCACACAAGGAGATTCCCCCCTCCAGTGACTAAGAGAACTTTTATAATATTAGATTATTCATCTTTGGGAGAAATTTGAAACACATTTCATTCTTCCTATTTTCTTTGGGTACAGAGAATTTACACTGGTTGAGTACTGAGCAAAAACTGAATCTATAAGTAATACTATTAATAAAATCAGCTAACATGTATTTCAGTATTTACTGTGTTCCGGGCATGTACCATGTTTTACCACAATCCCACGGAATGGGTATTATTATCTTTTTCTGTAAAGGAAAGAGTAAGGAGTAGAGGGATTACATAATGTCTCTAAACAGAATTGGAAGAACTCGGGTGGAAGGTCTTTTCCATAAAAGCACAGTGTTGCTAACAAGCGGTACACAGATATTCCCAGATCTAGTGATTTACCTAATCCCTTATCCTACTCACACTTTAATTTTTATATAAAACCTGCGATTTCACTCTGGAATTTTTTTCCTATGCTGATATGTTGTGCTGCGAATCAGTAATTACTTACTTAGAAAAGACTACTTTGGGGAGAATTTTATAAATGTAATTTTTCTTTTCTGCCTTAAAGCTTTGTAATATTGGTCACTGAAGCTAGATAAATGTTGAGTGAATGTTAGCTTGTAGGATGCAAGTTTCTTAAGGTCAGTGATTCAGTCCTTGTCTATCTTTGGATCTATAGCATTCAGTAGTCACTCAGTATTATTTGTTGAATGATTCAAAACTGGTAAGAGAAGTGTATACATGATTGTATCATCTTTTTTTTTGTGAAATGTGTGTTCTCAATCAGTTGTGAAAGTTACATTTTAAAAGAATATAATCATGACTCTCTTACAACTATAAAATAAAGATTATCAAAGATTTTATTTAAATTATTAATTAATAAGGGAATCAGTAAGATATTACAACCAGTTCAAAAGAGAATGCAAAGTATCACACATTTGTAGTCTGACAAGAATTACAGAAATAAATTTACAAATGGACACAAAATTAGCAAAACTTATAATATCCATTGGGTAGTAATCAATTACTGCACTTGGATAAATTTCTCTCTTCTTGACTTCCCCAAAATAACATTAGGTTCCTAGCTTTCCAGGAAGTGACCATCATTACCACATGTAAGATTGGACCCTGTAAGCCAGATAACAGGCCAGTTATCCAAGGAAGACTCTGTAGGCACAGGCTTCATAAGTAAAATCACATTTGTTCCTTAAAGTGGCCTTTTTTTTTTTCCTGATTCAATGAAAATTATTCTCAAGACAGCATTCCGGGCAAGATGTTAGTTGAATAACAGATTTTTTTCAATTATATTCAGGTAAAAAGGAAGACAGATTATTACTGAATATATGAAATAACCCTATTGCAATTGAAAGTGAGGATACAGAGTGAGTTTCTGAACTCTCAGGTTCAGTGAAGCTCAGATACCATTTTTAAATATTTTATTCTGGTTTACATAATAGAATGATTTTAAAACATAGTTTGTATTTATTATTATTCAGGTATGGTGAGGCCAATAGATGAGGAGATGACTGCCATTTGAAAAGGTTCCTACTCCTAGTTCTTAAGAGGAGAGGGGGCATGCTATGCTGTGCAGGGCCACAGAGGGAAGGCACCAGTGTTAGTTGGGAAGTAGAAGGGACAGGTGGAAAACACGGCAGAGGCCTTTATGTGGTTTCCATGGGAAAAACAAGGCGAGGTAGGGAAAAGCAGTCTTAGAATTGACTAGTTTGAATCATTTCAGTAGAGTGTGAGGTATAGGGGCTCTCTAGTACCTGGTTCATATGATTAGGGCAGAGGAATATTGCCTTCTGGAGTGTGCGAGCCAGATAGAAGAGTTGTTTCCAAGTATGGACTCAGGATTGGCTAGTTTGCATGTGAAAGGCTTGTTCCTGGGCAAGTCATTTCATATGTTCTAAGAAATGGCTAGCCCTAGAAGAGGCATTTACTTCCCATGAGTGAGGGTCTAGATGCCAGTACATCAAAAATACAGAAAATAATAAAATATGGTTAATAAAACAATCTACTAAATTGTAAGGTGAAGTAGAGAAAGGACTTTTTTTTAGATCCAGTAAATAGAACATTAAGATAAAAATATTGTGGGACCCCTGGGTAGCTCAGTCAGTTGAGTGTCTGACTTTAGGTCAGGTTATGATCTCATGGTTCATGACCCCCATCTGTCTCACTGCTGTCAGCCCAGAGCCTGCTGGGCTTCACATGCTCTGTTGCCCTCTCTCGCTGTCCCTCTTCCTGCTCATGCTCTCTCTCAAAAATGAATAAACATTAAAAAAGATAACAATATTCCAAAAATAACTACAATAAAATTTACCTTTTCAACCCATTCAGTTTTATGTAATTAATTTTTGTTCCTATTGATCTTGCGTTAGCAGTAGCATAAAGCTGTCAGCTTCTTGACAAGTTCTGTATATCTTGACTCAGCCCATTGGTGTCATCGGATTCCTGTACCCAAGACCCTGTTCTTGAAAATGTCAGCTGTTTGAAGCGTCTGGTCCTTTACCATGGTAGTATTGAGTATTCTTTGTTGAAGACACAAACTGTGGCTTGGTGCTGATAGTAGAAGCTATAGGCAAGCATCTGAACAAAACAAGCATGTATGGATGACAGAAACTGAAAATAGTTGTGATTATTTTCTCTGAATCATTTTCAAATGTGAAAAGTCTGATGAGAGCTCATAATAAGAATAATGAATAGATGTGACATGCAAAACAAGATAATAAAATCATTGCCCCCAAATTAGGATGTTTCAAAGGATAATGAGTAAGTCTATTTTTAAAGAAGTCAGGGAGTGTTTACTTATGATTTTACAGAATAGATGAACATAATTTTTACAGATGGAAAAACCTGGAGATATAATAATCCTGAATGAACATGCCAAGAATGTGAAGTAAAATATTCATTAATCTGGTGTAAATTGTGGATATCTGCACTTTTATTAAACTCTATAGGAGAGTCTAATGTGCACCTCTGAAAACCACTAGCCTGGGGGCACCTGGGTAGTTCAGTTGGTTGAGCTTCTGACTCTTGATTTTGGCTCAGGTCATGATCTCAGAGTCGTGGGATTGAGCCCCACGTTGGGCTCCATGCTAAGCGTGGAGCCTGCTTAAGATTCTCATTCTCTCTTCCCCTTGGCTCCTCCCTCACTTGTTTTCTCTCTCTGTCTCTCTCTGTCTCTCTCTGATTCTCTCTCTCTCTCCCTCCCTCTACAATAAAACAAAACAAAAACCACTAACCTGGATGATGCTAGATTCAAATGAAAGAAGTAAAGCTGTGAACAAGTCAGCATTTTAAATAATAACTACGGTTATCCCTGAGAATACTATAGTGTTCTTGGCTAATATCATCAGGCAAAATGCCATGCAGACTTGAACAAAGATATAAGAAGTTGATAGAACTATTTCATAAGAGTTTCAATCACAGGATAAATGTAACATTAAGCAGATTTACCATGCACTGAGGTAAAGACAGCTGTTCTGTTTGTAAAGCTGGACTTGTTTGGGGGGAACTGAAGCTTATGCTTCAAATTCTGCCCAATGCTTGTTGCCACCATCAATACACAGTTCTAACTGGTTTGTTATGATCACCATTTCCCAAAAACACCTGTGTAGATTCTGTGAGCTCACCCTTCTTGAACTTAAAAACAATGCTCTTTGAAGCTGAAGGGCACCATTTTAAGAGTTTACCTATTGCCATTTTGGGCTCTCTTGTCACAAAGTTTGTATTCAGCACCCCAGAGTGGATCTTCAATCTAATCCTAACCAGGTTGGGAATGGGGGTATGTGGAAGGGAGAAGGGGCCAGAGGGTTACCATTGGAAATTTTAATCTTTTGTACCTTTCTTATCAATCCCAAAGTCAGATTCAGAAATTTTACTTCTGGAGGATTAGATTCAAATCTCACTATGAGCAACCTTTCTTTAATCCTGGCCTTGCCATTTCTCTGAGGAACCCTGGGTAAAATAACAGAATCTGAGGTTTTTTGTGCAGGTATGAATGATTGATTATAGTTTTACACCCACTATATATGAATGATTTAAAAGAAGAATGCTTTAAGTATATTTGCTAGTCCAATAAAAGTCCAGGAATCAGGAAGACAATGCAAGAATGTCCTCAAAGAAGTTAAGATATTTGAAATAAGGAGACTATTTATTTGAACCAGGATCAATTGCAATTTTCCTTCCTGCTTGTTTACCCCTGTCTTCATTAAACAGGGAGCTGTGAAAAAGAATAGGTTGGAAAGGAACCATTTAATGACTTGTCTCCTGGAAGGTCAACTTTTATTGATGCTAATACCAGAGTTCATTGATATGATTCACTTGAGGCTAAAATAGGACTTGTGAGTTTGTGTTAAAGTAGAAACTCCTTATCAAAGTACTTTATTACTCTTTCTAGGGAGGAGAACTGATTGAAGGCAATAGATTACATATACTGTAATATTTTGTGATATATTACATAAAATATGAGGAGGGGGTAGATGAAATGGGTGAAGGTGATCAAAAAGTATAGACTTACAGATAGAAAATACATAAGTCCTAGGGGTATAGTGTATAGCATGGTGACTATGAAAGTTGTGAAGAGAGTAGATCTCAAAAGTTTTCATCACAAGAAAAAAAATTGGTCACCATGTGTGTTGATGGATGTTAACATGACATTGTGGTGATCATTTCACAATATATACATATATTGAATTATTATGTTGTACACTTAAAGCTAATATAATGTTACAGGTCATTTTTATCTCAATAAAAAATGTAGTTGTTCCTTATATCTCATTATGAATAACAGTGATCTCTGAAGGTTTCATCTCTCCCCTTTAGTATATCTGGGTAATTCATCATCTTGGAAAACTTTGGGGTTGATTTATTATCAGGCTCCCTCCACACATACTTTCTGTTTATTGTGTGTGACCACCAGTCTTGATCAGTCTTTCCTGTTCTTGATATAATCTCTACCTTTTTCTGGAACTGTTTGTCTTACATTAATTCCTAGTATTCACATTTCCCTTATTATTCAATAAAAATGTGTAAACCCACTATTTAATAAAAATCCATATTTATTGACATTCTCCTACTGATTAAAATAAACATAGTAATAGATTATTATAATATTTTGTGAAAAACTAAAAAGAATTCCATATTACTATAATATTAATCCCTAACAATCTGATTTGGGGATGATTGGACTTGACTAACAGAACCAACTTCCTGTATTGGACCTCATAACTGTCCAGAGGGCATGTAGATTTAGCATTGGTAGAATAAGTCTTATCATCTTCACTCCCTACCAGCTGGCATCAGGCGATGCACCAACTTTCTGCCCTCCCCGCTGGTGGCTATTTTAGCAGAAGACAAAAACTAGCAGGCTATACAGCAAGCTTTTCTGCAGTGAGCTGTGTACTGCAATCATACTGCTAATCCACTTCCTGGGGAGACCAGCTGTTCCGTCTGGTGTACATCAGCATTAGGTTTCCTCCACTTGGCTCCAGTAGATGTGTTAAGAGGCTGGAAAGGGATCCAGGTCTGATTGTGAAATTTGCATTTTAATGTTTCTGCAGAAATGAAAAACCCCTAAACACTTTTCAGGCAAAATAACTTAACTACGAAGTATTTACTATATTTCTGCTTTTGGAGAGTATAGTTCTAATTCTTTCTGTGTTAGACTCTAAATTAAGAGACAATAGTTAATTCTGAGTCATTTTCCCCCAAAGGAACTAAGATTCTGTTCAAATTATAGCTCTCCTTTATGTACATTTTTCTTAATATATTACTGAAACACTAAGTAAGTGCAAACTGTAAAGCAAGAAAACCAGTACAGCTGATTGACTTTGAAATTGAGAGCACCAGAAAGCTAAAATGAACTTCAACTAGAATTTCACTTGCTTTTTAGTGAAAGGAAGACTTAAGTTCTGAATATGCCTCTGAAGGCTTACTTTTTAGAGTGTGTCAAAAGGATGAATTCATTGTGATCCTAACAATGGGCCTCAGATAGTTGTTTTGACTCATGAGTTTGTGTTGCATTATCTTTCTTGCATGGTATTGCAGCTGCAGCATGGAGGTTTTACTTCAATTCCTGTTATGGATTTTTTGGAATGTCCTTTACTGGTCATAAAGAAAGATAGTCCTCTGGGTTTGTTTTCCAAGTTCTCCTTTACTCCTCTAAGTAAAATTGCTGAGATTCAGGGGAACAGAAATCTGAGAAATTCAGTCCTTCAAAGTGAGACCATCTGAGCTGATGCTTGGATTTTTGGTTTCTCGTAGTGTATTAGAGTCTGATACTCCTCTTTGAATTAACAACAGATCTGTTGTTAAATGATTGAGTTGATGAAGAAAGATATTTTTAGGAAGGAACCTGGAATGTCTGTAAAATAACTTTTACTTTTTTTTTTTTAAATATACAAATATGCTGCTTAAATACTGACATGAAGGAATCTTAGAACTAAGTGATATGACTTGTTTGCCTGGGCATTAAATCTCAAAGTTTAAAAAAAAAATGTCACTCAGGTAGAGTTTGTGTTTCAAACAATGTAACTAACTGGTTTGAGACAAGTTTACAAGCAATGGAAAATTTGAAACTTTGACATTGTAGAACTCAGGTCTCCTTTAGCTAAATGATATTTCACCTATAATGGACGTTACAAAATTCTCCTTAAAAAATGAAGAAGGTATTGGTGATATTGGTTCTTTTGAGTGTAGCAGCAGAGAATGGCAAGAACTGATCTCTACTTATATGCTGCCTGGAATATTTATGGGTATGCAGATGGCTCCCACATAGAATGGCTCTTAAAATTGTCTCGTTATGCCTCTTCCTCTGTATCTTTTGCATAGATAAATAAATTCTGAATTAAAGAACTTCCAATTTTCATGACATTGTTCCCAAGATGGCTTTTAGCATTATATAGCCTTATAAATTCAGCCCATAGTCAAGACCTACCAATGCATGGAAAGAAGAGTAACATCCATAGGACATCTTTGTCTTTATTGGCATCTGCTGGCCCTCTGTGGAGTTCCAAGTCTTGCTCCCTCTACTATGTAGAAATTTTCTTTAATAAATCCCAGAGCAAAAGAGTTGAGTGGTGGTATAGGGAGGTAGTGAAAAGTATGGTCTATAGGTCCAGATGGATATGGGTTCAAATTCTTTCTCAGCCACTTACTTTCTCTACGACTTTAAGCGTTTACTGATCAGCTCTTTAAGTGTCTGTTTTCCATCTGTAAAGAAGAGATGATATTTTGAACCTACCTTAAGAGTTTGAGTATAAAGAGTGATAATGATTTAAACTTAAACACTCAACAAGTTTTAGGGGGATAAAAAATTGTTTATAAAATGTTTTATATGCACTAAAGCCTCAAAAATTGCATTTCCCCTGAGTTAGACCAGCCTGTGCTATGCTGCAATATCAGCTCAAAACCTTAGCAGTTTAAGCAAAACTAGGTAGTAGTTAAAAAAAAAACATTTTTTGCACATTACATATCCTCATTGGTCACCAGGAAGTGTCTGATCATGGCAGTCAATTAAAGACCCAGACTAATGGAGCAATCACAGTCTTGACCATTGCTGGTTTCAAAGTCAGAGAGAAAAGAGAGTCCTGGAGGGTTCTGCACCAATAATTAGAAGCTTCAGGCCTAAGTCTGCATATAGTATTTACATTCTTTACTAATTGGCCAGAGCTGGTCATGTGCTTCTCCCATAACTACAAACGTATGAGAGAAAAGATTAGGAAGTACAATCCTATAATGTATTCTAATGGGGGGTGAGGAATGAATTATTGGCCAGCAGCACTAATGACTTCCACATCTTCTACTCAAACTAGCATATAACCTCAAGCAAGAAGTTAATTGGTCTTTTTCTCTTCTAGTCCTTCACAGTACTGAGGTATTGTTATTAATGTCAAGTACTAGAAGAAGAAGAAGAACATTAATTAGGTTAATGAAGTATCACCAAAGGACTTACATACTGTTATTGCTTTGAGCAGAAATTGGAATTTTAGACAAGCACCCCTTCAATTAAGCACCTGCTTCATTATTATCAGGAAAAAGATAGGTTTAGTAATTGATTTTTTTTCTGTATAGCCAAATGAAACTTCAGAGTTTACAATTTTATTATTTTATTTAGGAATAATTATGGTTTTACTCTTGCCATAAGAATGTAGTGACTTTGGCTTATGCCAGCTAAACTTGTGGTTCTGTGATTAAGAGGCATTTTAAAATCTCATCCAAAAATAATACTTCCTATAGAAAGTAGATTTGACGATTTGGATATTGTCAGATGTGGAAGCTGAGTTTCTGCATACACACAGATATGCAAATTCACATCCTTATGTACTTGGTGATATTTATCCAAGAGCAGAGTGTTCTTTAGGCAAAGAACACAGCTTAGCAGGGACTTCGACAGCCTGTTTTGGAGCTTGGAAGCAAAGCTGGGAAGTCTGGATAGCAGAAACATAATGAAGTGACATTTCGGGTAACTAAGAATTGCCAATCCAAACTTTATCAAACATGGTTAAATATCACTTTGGGACTGAGACATAACATATCAACCTCAAGCCTACAATTTTAGGCTCCATATTTTGTAAGACATGTAGCTGCCAGAAAAAATATTGGATGCCCAGCTAAATTTGAATTTCAGATAAACAAGGAATAATTTTGTAGTTTAAGTATGTCCCATGTAGATATTGTTTGGAATAGGAATGGGAGTTTTGTGTAAACAAATATCTACATGGGACATACTTATGCTGCAAAATTATTTATTGTTTGTATGGCATTCAAATTTCACTGGACATGCTGTGTTTTTATTTACTAAATTTGGCGACTGTATCAAGAATGAATTGCATGCACATCTGACCTCATTTACCTTCACCTGGTAGAATATCTGACCTCGCTTACCTTCAACTTGGTAGAAGTAACCAGTTGTGCCTATGTAGCCTGATGCATTAGGATCTTTCTTTTACTTCAGTCCTTCTAGAGTAGTAAAAGAAGGAATAGGAAGTCAGTGTAGGTGACAAATTGTAGTAATTATTTTATATCTTTTTAGCATCTGAACAGCATGAAAGACCCTGGAAAAAGCAGCCTACTCTTTAGGCTTAAAGCCTTAAAGCCTTAAAAATTGGATACAATGGCAAAAATGTTTAAAAATCTGCCCTTTGAAGTCTGCAGACAATTTATCCCACTGACCCCTATTTGCCATGAACAGTTGCTGTTATTAAGTCCACAGAAAGCCTGACATTGATTAGCCAGTTTTGGTGTTAAAATGATCAAAAACAGTGTAACTGATGGAAGACACAGACAACAGTAGTGTCGTATTTTGGGCATTAATTCTACTGGAAATAAGTGGCCTGACAAGGGATTGCTGCCTTGGAAACTGCTGCTCTAGACTGAGGCTAGTGTCACACACAAGGATGGCTTGACTATTTTGAGTATTATTTTATTATGTGATTGCATCCAGACACAGGTAACTGGTGGTCTTTGAGTCATGATGGAACTTTGCTTTCCCACCCAACATCGCCCAGCTTGGTTTTGTTATGAATCTTTTTTCTGTTTTTGTTTTTGTTTTTTGTTTTTATAACTGAGCCCTCTGCGACTTTTACTGCTTAATCAGTTGTAGCCACAATTAGGGGATTTTTTGCAGGAACAAAAATGCTCAGCTCTGCTTCTTTTGTTCATTAACACCCCGAACTATAATATTATGATTGTTTGGCTTAGTAATGTTGCATGCGTCAGGGAAATTTCCAATAGGAAACGCCATTCCAATGTTATATTTTTAGGCTTTTCAGCTGTAACTAAAATTAAATAACCAAAAGAATACCGTCAAACTTTAAAGCTCTTTCAATCAGTACCTCAGTGTGATGGGGGTGTGGTTGTACTTTAGTGTGTTTTACTCTAGAAAACACTAACTATACTGGAAGTATAAAAACTTCCAGACTTAAAAACACCAGGGAAAATCATTAAATGTTGTGCTTGTGGATCCACAGAAGGATGTGGTTCCCGTCAACCTCTCGCCTCTGTCTGTTTCTCCCTGGGCATTGCCACAGACTAAAACTGACTCTTGATTAGGAACCAGACAGCCTGGTCCCCTGAAGATCTGAATATTGCTCTCTCTGAGGGACAAAAGCACTGAACAAAAGACTGAGTTAGTTTAGCTCTAAATAAAACACAGGCATATACTAATGATTTAGGGCTCCTTTAAAAATTTTGTTTATTATTTTACTGATTAATAATAAAGACTTTGACAGCTGTAACCTTTTCTGCCTGATGTGAAATGTCAAGGTGGAACTGGACAAGAAAACAAGATACCCTATTAAATCTCTAACTATCCCACTTCTACCTCATGCTAAACAGCAAGATGGGAGCTCAGTGATTGGTTCTTAATGTGATGAAGTGTCAGGAGGAATCAGCATCTGAACGTTAAAGCCTCTCCTGGGCCATGTACAGGGTAGGAATCTGGTGAGCTCTGTTGTAGCCTATGTAACCTGGGGTCTCCTGGATTAGAGACAAGTAAGAAGCCCAGATAGAGTCCCCCACAAGTAATCAACTTTATGCACAGACTGGGGCAGGCTCGAGGTAGGCATCAGATGAGGGGGCAGCAGGGAGCTCATGCTGGAAAAGAGACAGGGATCTAATCTCTGAGCATAGAAGATAAAACTCTAGTTCATAAAATAATGAAAGTTTTTGCAGATGCTATTTTTAAAGAATTTTTTTAAGTCAGAAAATGCAGTAGATGCAAACATACTTGAGCATTATTTTATTTTCCTGTCAGAGAAAGTTTTATTATTTGGTTAAAATTTCCAAAATGACACATCTAGAATTTGTTAGAGTCTGATTGCAGTGCTGTAACTCTGAGCACATTTTGGCGCTAACTAGGGTACTTTTGAAGTTCGTTTGTTTTGGCTTCCTCTTATTTACTTGTGAGCTAATTGCTAAATGTGACTTATCTCAGAGCCTTTTAATGTTGTATTCTTTAAAGGTGGTTTTTCCATTGCAAATAAAACCAAAGAGTATGTCTTTAACACACATACAAATTATCTTTTGTCTTCCTTATTTCAAAATTGATGATTTGAATGTCAACTTTTCAGCTTTAGCGATTTGGAGACCTATGTTCTATTTCAGAGATGGCCTGTCTTATGCACACTGACCTGGTCTTTTCATTTGCTTCCTAAACTGCTAATATCCATTCCTAGGCAAAACCATTCATCAATTTTGCTTGATTTGCCAAACCAGGCTCAGTCATGTGGTGTCTCATCAGTGTTGCTGGACTGTGTGTCCCCAAGGGGGCCTGTATTTCCCCTCTTGCTAATTTGAGGAGCGTACTATGTTGAATAGTGTCTTCTCAAAATTCACGTTCACTTGGAACCTCAGAAAGTGACCTTATTTGGAAATATGGTCTTTGCAGATGTAAGTGAGGTAAAAATTTGGATGAGATCATTGTGGATTTTGGGTGGGCCGTGAATCCAATGATTGGTGTCCTTATGAGAAAAAGAATGGACACAGAGGGACACAGGGAGGAAAGCAATGTGGAGATGGAGGCATAAATTGGAGACATGCTGCCACAATCCAGTGACTGCCAGGAGCCACTTGGACCTGGAAAAGGCAAGGAAGGATTCCTCCCTAGAGCCTTAGAGAGAGTGTGGCCCTGCTTACACCTTGGTTTTGAACCTCTGGCCTCTACAACTATGAGATAATATGTTTCTTTTGTTTTCAGCCACCAAATTATAGTAATTTGTTTTAATAGTTCTAGAAGCTAATACAAGGGGCTTCCAATAGTTAGACTGTGTATTGGCTGACTGCCCAATGCTCCAAGCGTCCCAGTGAGAGTCTGGGAGAACATGGGGCACTAAGCAGACTGGCAGGTCAGAGAGCCATGCGGATACAGAGTGACTGAGATCCCATTACTATAGAGGGGTACAGAGTAGGGGTTGGGGACAGGAATAAGGCAGACATAATAAAATCAGAACATCTGTTTTTGTGTTACCTGGGCTGCATTTCCTTTCCTTTGACAGAGGACAGAACCAGCCCAGACCCTGGGAGACCTGAAGCTTAACACAGGCCAAGCATCAGACGGACTCTTCTAGAGGTGGAGCAAGGCAGGGGGCCAAGCAGTTCATTACACAAAATGGTTGGATAATTGGAAGTTTCTGGATATACATTAAAATGTTCTCTAGTCCTGTGCTTGGTTGGCACCATGCCAATCCTATTTGTATTTGTGGACGTGGCTAGTGAAGGCTAGACGTTGAAGGCTTTATCCTCAAGCTCCGGATATCTTTCTCATGAGTCCTCTCCTTGTCAGTATTACTGCTGTAGCCCTGGCTCAGACCTTCTGAGTCACACCTGGAGAGCTGTAATGATTACTTCTATAGTAATGACTATGCACATAAATAGCTTTGCCTTTTTTTTTTAACTTTAGTGAGGAATAACAGGCAAATTAATTGTATAAATTTAAAGTGTACAATGTGATGATTTGATATACATACATGGTATAGAATGATTACCAAGATCAAGATAATTAACATATCCAGCACCTCACATAGTTAACTCTGTGTGTGTGTGTGTGTGTGTGGTGAGAAGGCATACGATCTACTCTCAGCAGCGTCCAAGTATACAACACCATATTAAGAGTATTCATCATGTGCAAAGCCTTGTCTTGAGTGCTGTGTATAATAATTCATTTGATTGTCACTACCACCCTATGAGGTTCTGGTACTCTTATTCTTTTACACAGATGAGGAAACTGAGGCACAGAGAAGTTCAGTAACTTACTCAAGGCCACATAAATTGAATGACTGAACAATATTCCTAGGTATAACTTCTTACAGTTGTATTAAAATTGATTTATGCTTTCTATTGATTTGGGTATGGATTAAACATTTGTGTGTACCTCAAAACACACATTGAATAGGTTACCACAGATTGTGAATGTGTCTGGGGCCTTGGAGGATAAGATCTAACTGGGCTCAGGAGAAAAAGTGATCAAACATTCTTCTCATTGGTTGGGATAAGATAAATACATATTTTTTTTATTTATTTATTTTTTAAATTAATTTACTTATTTTGAGAGAGACAGAGAGAGCGTGAGCAAAGGAGGGGCAGAGAGAGGGAGACAGAGAAAGATGGAGAGAAAGACAGAGAGAGAGAGAGAATCCCCAGCAGGCCCCACACTGTCAGTGCAGAGCCCGATACAGGGCTTAAACTCAAAACTGTGAGATCATGACCTGAATGGAAATCAAGAGAAGTATGCTTAACTGGCTGAGACACCCAGGCACCATAAGAAGAATACATAATTTTAAACAAAGGAATAAATTGCAGAGGGATTTCTTACTGCACTTGTTGAGGAGTGGTGGAAGGAAACAGATATTTTAACAATATATCTTTGTCATTAATGACAGGGCTTTTGTCAGCTGAGTGCTGTGGTTTGGATGTTGTTTGGTATGTTTCATATGACTTCATGTTTTTCAGATGGTATGGAAGCGCTGTTCCTAGGAGTGGTGATTGGGGCAGTCCTGCACATGAGCAGCAAGTGGCAAAATAATCAGCTGCTAGTTTTCTGCA
Source organism: Panthera uncia (assembly GCF_023721935.1). Classification (NCBI taxonomy): domain Eukaryota; kingdom Metazoa; phylum Chordata; class Mammalia; order Carnivora; family Felidae; genus Panthera; species Panthera uncia. The sequence continues at coordinate 20,031,631 of NC_064818.1, read as the reverse complement.
GCTGGTGTTTAGGCTTCTGGAACGTTGTCACCTGAGGGAGCTGGGCAAGTTGATAACCAACTTTTAGACTTAGCCGTTGCATCAAGGATAGAGAATTGTCTACGAAGTAGGAGAAACCAGGTGGAATGTATTCTCTTAAGCCTTGCTTTCTTACCATCATCGATGCCAAGTGTCTTTGACAGTTTGTACAGGGTGATGGTTTTGTTCTTGACTTTGGCCATGGCTAGATGGCAAGATACAGAGCTTATTGACCTTCAGATCAGATTTTGAATTAATAGATGATACAGGACCCTCTCTCTCTTTCTGTGACAACAGATGTTGAGGATGCCTCTGTATGAGAGGCCCTGAACCAGTCAGTGTAGCTGTGGGCACAAGGAGGGGAGAGCTGGTGCTTGTTCTTGAGGTGAGTGTACTGTCATTGGGGTGACAGCAGCAACAGTCAGCGGAGTCCTTACTGAGCGCTGGATAAGAGCACAGCCTGGACTGCCATCCTCTTTGTACCTGGATCCCAGTGAGGCTCATAAGGTTCCCCATCTGTGAAATGAGGGATAATATCACCCACCTATCAGGTTCCAATAATTAAATAAGATAATCCTTATAAAATACTTACTGGAATGCTTGGTCTATAGTAAGAGCTCAGTAAATGTTAAAATGCTAGCTATTAGTGTCCTAATGTATTGTCCCAGTTGTAAGAGTAAGAAGTTCTTATCCTTTTAGGGAGAGACCGGTTGTTCTGTGGTTACCAGTAAATATCAGAACCTGTTTCATAGCTGTGACAGCAGTCTTTCATGCTTCTGTCAACTCGCCCATCAGTGACAGCAGCCCCCACACCCACCAACACACACAGTAGTACAGCCAGACAGTCACGAACAGCTTAACTCCAGTGATGTGCTTTTGCAGGTCAGCCAGTCAGCAACATCCTCACTCCACCTCTGCTTCTGCAGCTGAAGGTCCCCTGCTGTCTAAACATGCCACCTCCTGGATGTCTCCCAGCCCCTGAGCTGGAAGCATCTCCCACCCCTGTAGAAGATCAGCGTTCTCTGCTTTGCTCAAGGGCCCTGTATGCTGACGTGCAGTTCTCCCTTGCTTTAGCAAGCAATAAATTCAGTTTTTTGCTCACTTGTTGAGTGGAGCCCTCTTCTTTTAACAGTGGAGACATGTAAAATATGCTAAGAGATAACAAAGATGGGGCTGTCTGAAAGAGCTCACAGAAAGAGCTAAGTTTGAGTCCAGGGTGTGAAATGGGAGTTATTCAAGTCCAGAAAAATTGCAAGGGGGAGGTTTTCTAATTTGAGGGAACACACCACGAGTGGAGACCTGAGTAATAATGGCAATGGTTGTGGAGCTGCCTCCTAATCTGTCATCCCTGGACACGGGGTAGGTGTAGGGTGGGGTGCTGGATACTAGACTGGAACAGAACTAGGCTGGATTGTAAAGGCCTCGGATCCCATCCAAAAGAGTTTTCCTGTTCTGGTGCTTCTCAAACATTTTTCTCGGCTTCTGAGTTCTAACCACAGAGGAAACTGAACTTTTACCATAAGAGGGAGTTTCTTTGAAATCTCCCTATTGGTGATATTTGTCATTCTTTTTTGGCTGCCCAGCATCTGAACTCTGTTTTTGTGCTTGAAAATTTTCCCATAGGAGGGAAAAAAGCAAGATCTGTTCCCTCCTGCCCCACTCTACAAGCTGAAATGCCAGTACTTGCCTTTCTAGCCTCCTTTTCAGCTAGGACATGGGCAGAACCTGAGGTGGGAGTGCACACAGCAAAAGATGAGATCTGGGCTGTGTGCAGTGGTCATGGTCACAGCCTGTCGCTAGTATGTGATGTGAGTGATGTGAGTATTGCATGCTGTAGGAGTGACCACTTTTAATCATTCCTATGATTCACATATTACCCAAATTTTAATATTGCTGAAATCAGGACACTCCTTAAAATCACCATTGTGAGTTTGATAAGCATTATTATTTATTTTTTTCCTTAAAATATAAAATAATAACCCAATGGTCTTAGAGTCAGCAACATCAGAAATACAGATTCCTGGGGCGCCTGAGTGGCTCAGTCAGTTAAGCGTCCGACTTCAGCTCAGGTCATGATCTCATGGTTTGTGAGTTCAAGCTCCGCGTCAGGCTCTGGGCTGACAGCTCAGAGCCTGGAGCCCGCTTCAGATTCTGTGTCTCCCTCTGTCTGCCCCTCTGGCTGCTTGCACTCTGTCTCTTGCACTGTCTCAAAAATAAATAAACACTTAAAAAAATTAATTAAAAAAAAAGAAATACAGATTTCTCAGTGGTAGCATAAATGTCCATGTCAGACCAGTTCTGAGCACTGGTTTAGCCTCAGAGCCTCATGTCTGGTTGTCTATCCCTTTACGTTACTCTGTAAGCCTTCTAATAAATTTATTATTTGCTTAAATTAGTTAGACTTTGTTTCTATTGTTTGAAACTACACATCTTGAAACTACACATCTTGGTATATACAAGTTATCTTAAAAAGTTTTACAAATCCTGCAGTTTGTTAATATATCTGTTTTAATGGAAAAAGGACTTTTTCTCTAAATCTTCACTTAAATTTGATGTCTCAAGAAACTATGTCAGGTTGATAACTCACAATTCAACAAGTATTTATTGAAAACTTCTAGGTGATATTATGGAGTGGGGCCTTCTGGAACTTTCACTCCGATGTGTCCCTTGTGGGCTTGCATCCCCCCTCCCCCTGCCCCCCTTCCCCCCTCCCCCTGCCCCCCTTCTCCCCTTCCCCCGAACATCACCTGCCATTCCTATACCGGGGACTTGACTCTATGTAAGAAGCACAGTGTAGGTAATGGAGAGCTGGGACATGCTTTAACTTAAGAGTGATGTGACCACATTCACACAATCACTTCTATGGGCTTTCTTCACTTATTCCCATCCTCATTCACCTGGGGCAATCCTGTCTCCCTTCACAATCTCCTTTATCTTGAACCTCTATGGAAACTGTTTGGAGCCCAGAGCTGTGGGCATTTGGCTTTGAAATGCCAGATATCTTTTATATTCCAAATGTTTTTGAATTCACATGTTCTGAGTGTTAGTTCTTTCTTCATTCCAGATAATTGCTGGGTTTCCAAATTAAAAAACAGAAAAACAGCAATGTCTTTCAAAATAAAAACTTCCTCAGCATAAACAATGTTACAATTGATATTTGGATCTAATAGATCCTTCTTAGACTTTTCTCAGGTCCGCATACAAACTTTTCTTGAGTTACCTTTACTTATAATATTCACTTCAGCCTACATGAGTCATTTGCTCTTACTGAGTAGAGGGAAGCATGCTTTCAAAATAGAGAACTTTTCTGAAGGAAAAACTTTACATATTCTACTTGTGGTTGAAGAACCTGATGAAAGATTTAGAGATAAACAGTCCTAATCACTGTTGATTGGGAAATTAGGCACAGAGACTGTTTGGGGAACATTTAATAAGACAAGACTCCATCTCTGGAGAGCTGGTCCTGCTTTGTGATAACACTGTAGATGATCTTTGAAGAGGGAGCTAATAGTTTGCACCTTTGTGGAATCCCCCCAAAGTCTTGTCTCTGGGGCATTACAGTGGGGAGCTAACCTCAAAGATTTGTCATCCTTAACTGTTGTTTTAATGTATGAAAAGCCATAATGCAAGTGAATGTTAGGCCACTATTTGCAATATGTCTATTCTCTTTAGATACAGTAGAATAATTTCTTGTCAGGATTTAATTTTCTTACTGTTGTTAATTTATTTTTATTTTGAGATAGTGTAGTACATAGTATTACATTTTCACTTCAGTTTGTTTTAAGTCCAGTTATAAAATGCCTTTTTAAAATAGGTTTCTGTGAAATTAAAATCCATCTAGCCATTTCTGGTTTCTGAGATACTATTACTTCCCGTCTTCTTTCTGCTTGCCTTCTACAATCTCCCACCAAAGACAAACCCAAAACAAAACCACAACTAAAAACAGAACTATATGTTTTAAAGACAGAGGGAGATCTGATACTTCCATGAAGTCTTTATTATTTTTTTTAAAAGATTTCATTTATGTAATCTGTATACCCAACATGGGGCTCTAACTCCCAACCCTGAGGTTAAGAGTTACATGCTCTTCCAACTGACCCAGCCAGGTGCCCCTTCCTCCAAATCTTTAAAAGGAAAATGTTGGAATGACATGATTCTTCTTTGTGTTAGATGTTCCACATTTTGTGAGAAGAGTTAGGCTTTCCTAATAGTCCTCAATGACTGGCTCAACAGAGTGAAAGATACATGTCCATTGTTAATACAGGAACATGTTTGGAGGCCAGTGTGGAAAGCTATGGAACACCCTTGTCTAACGCTGTGTTTTGTTCAGCACTTGGATGGAATTCAGTGTTCTACAGGAAGATTTAAGCTTTCGCTCGTTCAGAATTTGTAAGAAAAAGTCTGGGTTAAATTTTACATGACCATCTTCTATAAAAGATGGTTAGACATAATCATGTAGACAGAGAAACACTTAAAACTCTGATTCTTTCCAAGTACTTAGATGCCCTCGCTTAAGAAACATACTCGATAAGTTATGCTAATGGATGGGAAAGCAGTCTGAAAAGTTTACATACTGCAAATGCAAGCTGCTGTTAGTATTTGGCAGTCTCTTATTTATTCAGTAAAACAGCTGTTCAAGGCCCTTCCCTGGGCCAAACTATTTTAGCCTCATTCCACTTATAGAAATGAACATGCAAGCAATGAGAAATGGGCATTTCAGTAAAAATATTTTCTTGTTCCTATTTTCCAGAAATTCAACTGGCATTCCCCTTAAGTTAATCCCAATCTTTAGGTTTCCCAAATCCATCAACGACTATTCCTCAGCATCAGGCACTGGTGCTCAATGGACGTGTTATGACTGACTGAATGAATCAACAGATATTTTGTACAGTGCTGAAGCACCTCAAGAAAGGGAAAGAAATGCAAAATGCAGACACTCTCATTTGGGCTACTTACACTTTAACTTGGGAACATAAACCAAGCACACGGATTCTGCATATGCTGCAAAGCAAGGCTATACAGGATTAAACACCAAGGGGATCAAGAGGAGAGTCCAGAAGGAGAGAGACAGGGCTGTTGATGTGGCCTAAAGTCATCAGAAGAGATGGGATTTGAAAGGGACCACCAGGCCCCATGGGATGTGGTTTGTACTACATGTTTGTATATCCCCAAAATCCATATGTTGAAATCCTGATTCCCCAATGTGATGGCATTTGGAGATGGAGCCTTTGGGAGATGGGTTTGTGCCCTTATAAGAAGAGACAATGAGAGAGTTTGCTTCTTCTCTCTCTTTCTGGCATGTGAAGACACAGTAAGAAGACATCCATCTATAAACCAAGAAGACAGCTATCACTAGGAACCTAACTGGCTGGCTCCTTGAACTTGGACTCCTAGCCTCCAGAACTGTGAGGAATAAATTTCTGTTGTTTAAGCCACCCAGTCTATGATATTTGTATTATTGCAGCCTGAACTAAGACAGGATAGAAATAAGGCATTCCTGGAATGAAGAGAGCAAAGGGTCTGAATTGAGGAACGCTCCAGGTGCAGAGGAGCTCCTCACAAGCTATTTTACATCTCAGGGTGCTCTTAGGCTTATTGATTTCAACATCCATTATTATAGAAGGTAGGATATAGGATCAAATCTGCACTGACTTAGCAAAAAACCTAGAATTTGCAGTCTCTTTTCCTTCCTCCCGTCCTTATTCTCTCCTTCTTTCCTTTCCCTTTCCCTTTCCTTCTCCCTTTCCCTTTCCCTTTCCCTTTCCTTCTCCCTTTCCCTTTCTCTTTCCCTCTCCCTTTCCTTCTCCCTTTCTTTCTCTTTCTCTTTCTCTTTCTCTTTCTCTTTCTCTTTCTCTTTCTCTTTCTCTTTCTCTTTCTCTTTCCCTTTCCCCTTTCCTTTCCTTTCCTTTCCTTTCCCTCTTCTCTTAAAATTTTTTTAAGTTTATTTATTTCTTTTGAGAGAGAGGAAGAGAGAAAATCCCAAGCAGGCTCCACACTGTCAGCACAGAGCCTCAAACTCATGAACCATGAGATCATGATCTGAGCTCAATGGACTGGTCACCCAGGCACCTCTATTCTCTTTTCTTTTTTCTTTTTCATGTTGTTTTCATGAGTGTTTTTCTTTTCTTTTCTTTTCTTTTTTTTTGCCACTGCAGTCCCACAGCTAGAACTATCCCTGTCACTGCAGAAAGTATTTGAATAAGTAGCCACCAAGGAACCACAGAGTTTATTAATAACTAGAATCAGAAACCTTTCCCGCCTACTCACTGAGTTTAGAGCTTTCTCTGAGTTTAAGGATCCACAATTTTCTTTGTGCTTGACATTAGTGGAGAAGATTGAGGCGCTTGGGTAATTTTTATGACAGTAATTTTGGATTTTGTCTCATGACTGCTTTGGGAGTAGAAGAATAATTTTATTCTTGCTAAACTAAATAAAATAAACAAGAAGCTTATGGAATGAAACATTGAAGAACATTAATTAATTAAAAAAATTTTAATGTTTATTTTTGAGGGAGAGAGAGAGTGGAGGAGGGGCAGAGAGAGAGGGACACAGAATCCGAAGGAGGCTCCAAGCTCTGAGCTTTCAACACAGAGCCTGATGTGGGGCTCGAATTCATGAACTGCGAGATCATGACCTGAGCAGAAGTTGGACGCTTAACTGACTGAGCCACCAAGGCACCCAACATTGAGGAACATTTAAAAGCAAACAGTAGACATAGCTTAATAATTTCAAAAAATAACATGGTAGATATTCTATATCAGCAGACTGTTCACTTTCTCAGTGAAAAGGAGAGTAAAAGGTGTTTTTTCCTAGGAAGGTAATGTTCTATAGTAAGCAGAGGTATTTAAAGGAGTTCAAATCTTAACTCAAAGGGAAATGACTTAAAATATATGTAAACATTTAATTTACATTAAAATCACTGAAATCAGCCCTTCTGACTCTTCAAATTACTGTAATCTTTTTAAAAATAAATAATTTTTCTTTTGGAAAAAAGTGACTAGTTTCTGTAATAGGTTAGAGATGCCATGTGGCCCAGAAGGGAATATAGACTTGATGAAAGTGCCGTTTGCCTTTCTTTCTTGCCTGTGCACTGTGAATATGACCAAGTCCCAGTAGGAAGGCTTCAGCTTATGTTTCCGTATCTACAGGTGCTGACTTACTCACTGCTCAAATTGACCCATTTGTTCATAATTTTTTATTCCTTGTTGATGAAAATTATGTCTTTATTAAAATTTAACATAAATAGACTATAAGAAATAGTGGCACCTATTTTAAAGATCATTATGTATAACATTTTCAGACAGAAGTCATATGGTTGAGTGCATGTTTACCAATATTTAATATTTCTTTTACTGCTTTACCTTGATTTTCTACATGGAGTTAAAATCCTTTATCATACCATTAAAGTAAGACATAGGTAGGGTCAGACAATAATCTTCCTTTTCTCTGCATTTTCTTCCCATCTCTCTTTCTTGGACTTTGCAGTGTTCTATTGTCCGTCTCTTAAATGTTTTTAAAATTAAGTATTCTTATTTTAAATTGTAAAAGCATTACTTACTCATTAAATAATTCAAGCAATGGAATAGTTTATAAATTAACATGTCCCACAGAAAAAACACAAGTACACAATTACACACACACACACACACACACACACACACACATGCACAATCTTCCCCTCTACCTCTCCTTATGAGACCTTACTGCATACACTATTTTGTAGGTTGATTTTTCATTTAACAATATATCATCAATCCCATAAATATTGGTGTCTTCTTGTCCATGTTTTCTTTTCTCTCACTGAAAGTACTGTAGTTTTAGCCACCTTCATGCTCATTCCCAAATATATCCTCCCAGCCCTGATGTGGGTCTGTCACTCCAGCCCAACTATTGTCATTGCCTCATAGACACTAATGTGCATCTCTCCCTGGACACTGTTTCCCTTTCTGTCTCCATCTCAAGGAGCATGGTATTTTTCATCTCATTTTCCAAGTCCAGATGTGGCATCATCTTCAGTCCTTCCTATTTCTTCTTTAGCCATATTGTGCCAATCCCCAGGCTTATTGTTTCCACCTCTTCAATATCTCTTAGATCAGTTTTTCACCTTTCTGACTATCACTTCTGTGATGCCAGGTGAGCATCATGTCTTGCTTGGGTGCTCTACTTGTCTAACTGTCCTCCCTTCTTCCACTCTCCCTTCTCATCTTCTAATCCATCTGTCTCACAGGACTCAGATGATCTTTCTTCAGTGTAAATCTTAACATGTCTTATAATAATGACTTGCCATTGCCTTCAGAATAAAGCCAAAGCTCTTTAAGACTTCTAAGGGTTCATCTGATCTGGCCTCTGCCTTTGCCTTGCCTGCCTCACTGGTCACCATCCCCACCTATGTTTGACTCTAACCCCATAGTCAACCATTCTGAGATCCTAGAACATGCCATGCTTTCACTTACGTGTTTGCCTTGGTACATTGTGTCTCTCCATCTCTTTGTTTCCTCTTTTAGGCTACTTCATGGACACCTTCTTTTACAAACTGGGTTTGGTGTCATTCCTATGTGTTTCCAGAGCACATCACACTTACCTTTATCCTATTTTACTGTAGATCATACTGCAATTACCTGTGTATGGTTTGTGTGACCCTTCACCCTTAGCACCACCACCACTGGTGACTACACTATGCACTCCCTGACTGCAAAAACTAGGGAGAGCACAAAATGTAGCACCTGTCAGAAACTGCATATTTGAATGATGAACGAACATAGAAGCCCAAGAAGCCCAAAAACTGAAGGGGTGGCTTGTTCCTCAATCCTAGGAGTTATAATGGTCAAGTTAGAAACTTCACATACCTGAGGCTGACTCTGGTTGGGATAAGCACTTTTCAGGGCCTGGATATGGCAGTTTGAAATATCAGTGCTATTAAGGAGTAAAGCAAAGTTATCATGACCAGAGTCTGTTTGCCTTCTGTTTTTCTTTGAACTTCATCCTATTTGGGGACTTCTATAGACTCAGAGTGAGCAGGAGAGGTGATCTAACTCCTCAGTGGGGCAGGAGCAGAAATATGAGGGTTCTCAGAGTGAGGTACTTAGATTTGGGGTAGGCACAACACTTATGTTGGCTAATCTCGCCTCCCACACAGCTGGTTAATCTGGCTACTTCTCTCCCGCCTCCAACCTTCAATGTGGGCAAGTTCATTAAAGGAAGACCTTCATTTCTTTATGAATCTTTCTTACTTCAGAGTCCCTGTGCCCTTTATCCACATGCTACAAAGAAAATAAATAAATACCACTGATAACCCTAATGCCTTATGACTCTCTTTTATACTTTCTTGCATGCTTTATTGATTTTACATTTGAATACCACACACTGCAGCTGTTACAGTTTTTTTTTTATGTGACTGTGTTTTGCTGATTTGCATAGAATACTTCTCAGCTTTACAGTGATAAAGTTAATTTGTATATTGGCACTCACAAAATGGAGGCCTCCCTGGTAGCCCTGCCCTATCACAAACCTACACCTAAGTGAGCCTGCACTTATAAGAAACACCTGTCAAGGAAACCCAACATACATCAATCACACTCCTCCAACTCAGGTTTAGCTAGTTTATTCTAGAAACTAGAAACTCTGCTAGCCTTATAAGGAAATCCCCAATCTCCTAGTCAAGCATGCCCTGCTTCCACATTGCTTCTTGTAATGCTCTATAAAACTTACTGTTGCCCAAATTCCCTCAGGAAGCGTGTTCCACTGTTCGGTAGGCATTATATTCCCCCAATCCATGTATTGTTTTTCCTTGAGTAAAGTACATCAAACTCATTACTAAATTGTTTTAGTTTTGTCAGTTGACAGTTTTGGTGACAAGATGGGACCCAAAGACAACTTGCTGAAGATTCTGAGAATGACCCCTAGATGTATAGGTGAAGGTATCTAGAGAGCCCTTTTGGTTCTCTGCTTATTCAGCCACTCTCCAGCATCTCTGGAAAGCTGCTCTCAGATGGAGCTCTGCATATTTTGCATTCTGAACTCTTTGAATTTGTCCTAATCCTTCCAACTGGAAAATTGGGGTGTGCGAAACTCTAGATTTTCACCCGGTGGAAATTGGGATGTAATAGACTCCAGATTTTCACAGTGAGACTCACAGGTTTCAGGAACTGTGCACAGGCCACAAGAAATGGTAAGACTGGTTGAATTAGGGAGGATTACTTCAAGGGAGAATAATGAGTATCCCTCAATCTAAAGAAAGCAAGATGACAGCTTTTAGGGAACTTACAAAGCCTCAAGGAAAGCCCACAGTGTGAACTACTGGGTGATTTGGGGAAATAAATTAAGAGAAAAAATTCAGAATTTTTTGATCAATAGTATATTGGAAAGTAAGTAGGCACAGGTCAGACTATTAAAAGCCATCAGGGTTTCCTCCATTATAAAGGGATATTATTAAAGGAATGATAGATCTATTGCTAATGGGAATCTCAGAAGGTAAAACTGCAAAGTTGGTGTGTGCAGGTTGAACACTTGAGTACTTGCCACCCAACTCTAAGAACTCTGTGCCAGGATAGGTTGGTCATGGAATGGGTTAGAAAGATACCAGGTCACCCACCAACCTCAAAATTTTTTTCATGCAGCAAGGTACCCTGTAAAATATTAAAATCCTCAACCCAGGTGCACATCCCTCCTAAGTATTTGGCTCCACGAGACCCAAGGCTTAGCTAAAGAAATGGGATTGTCAAGTTTCAAAGAATTAAGCACATCACCTTTTGGCACATCTGCTTAGTTTATCTCTGAGAAATGTGGTCCCAGAAACTACAGATACATACAAAAGGTGAAAATCTTACTAAGACAACTTAGAATTACAATGGTCATTGTAGGGAACATTTCAATTAGACAAGATTGTTAAGAAGTGCACTTAACAGTAAAGTGTTAAAAGTTCAGAAATAGCTGAAATAAAATTGATGAATTACCAAAGTAGTAATTAGTAAGAGATTATTGTGCACACAACAAAAAGATAGTTCTCAAACTGGGAGCACTCAAACCAAAACATGGAATGAGGCTCAGGGGTATATTGTTATAAAGCCATATATATAGTAGGAAGTCACTCACTGCTTATTTTTCACAGTGATAATAATCACTTAGAATTTTCTTAAATTACAGAGAACTGGTTAGTGGTTACTCCATAACAATTTTGGAAAACAATTTAAATTTCACTTGTGATTTCCAGAGGCATAAGCAAAAAATGACCTGGGTCAAGTAAGTCTTGCAAAATATGCTAAATTAAGCTTTGCTTTTATGGCTAAACTGGTTTTGTCTGCTTAGGGAATTTTTGAGGCTGGTCTACATTTGGGTTTTGTTTTAACAATTCCTTCCTTTTGGTCATTCTTTCAGCGGGCTAAGTGTATGACCAACCAGTATGGCATTCTTCTCAGTTACCATCATTGACGTAGTTCGGCCAAAGAACCACATATTTTGTTTCCACTCATTGAATCATCAAATAGGAAGGTCATGTAGTCACCATCTTCATCATTTATGTAATTATTGTTGCTTTTATCCAGTTGTGTAATTCTAATGGATACCAATTCTAATGGATCCATCAAAAGTATACTAACCTGGAGAGGTTATTATGACTATAAGGAGAACAATAGACAACGATAGAAAAATTCCCCAGAACAGAGATTCCCAGGAGCCAAGATTTGACCAATTAAATAACTCAAGTGCGTTATAATCAGATTCAGTTTTAGCTAAATCAATCTATATATATATATATTTTGGATAATTGGGTGTATAGTGTATACACCCAGTGTATAATTGGGTTTCAATTTTTTTCTGAGTCATTTATATAGGCACAAATGTGCCTGTATAAAGGCCTGCTATGTATTAGCAGGCTCATATCCTCATGATTACTTGAGAAAGGATGAATATCAGGATGTTTCTTTTCAGGAGGTGGTATTGCAGTTGAGCTTCCCCCTAAATTAGACCTCTATATATTGTGAGCAATCAGAAAATTTAATGAGAGGTATTTCTATGGAAACAAAATAAAAACAAAGTTAATCATTGGAGCAAATTATAAATTCAGTTTCTGAATTTAGACAGCAGCTGGCTGAGAAGATTTCTATATGTCAGTTTGAAGCACCTTCAGATAGAGTGAGGGAAAGTACTGGCATTCTGACAGATTTTTCTGCCTTGCAGTTTGAATGTCTGTGGTGAGATTTGTGAGTAGCTCCATAGGAACAGGCATGAAGACTATGCACACATGAGCTATTGTGGTGATTTCTCTGAAAGTTATATCAAGTTTTCCAGTTTTAACTTTCATGGCTTTGGAAAGGAGGAAATTTTAGTTGTATAGTGATTATAAGTCAAAAGAGTGAAAAATTTTAGAAATGTGAATTTGGAAATTTCTAAACCATATTGAAGAATTCAGGACCCAATCCAGTTTATAGGTAGAAAACAATATCTGAAAACCAATTAACAGCACTAGAATCTGATATCCACAAAGATATATTACTGAAACATTATTTTTCTTTCTATAATCCACCTCATTTCTATCAAGGATAACCACAGTAAGACGAATTTGTTTGCAAATTAAATCTAATTTCAATAAACTTGGCCTGATTATTGACATAAATGCATCAATAAAGTGATTGACCATATAAACTCTTTTATTTTTTTATTTTTTTTAATATATGAAATTTATTGTCAAATTAGTCATACTAATTTTAGTCATACAACACCCAGTGCTCATGCGAAAAGGTGCCCTCCTCAATACCCACCACCCACCCTCCCCTCCCTCCCACCCCCCATCAACCCTCAGTTTGTTCTCAGTTTTTAACAGTCTCTTATGCTTTCGCTCTCTGCCACTCCAACCTCTTTATTTTTTTTCCTTCCCCTCCCCCATGGGTTTCTGTTAAGTTTCTCAGGATCCACATAAGAGTGAAACCATATGGTATCTGTCTTTCTCTGTATGGCTTATTTCACTTAGCATCACACTCTCCAGTTCCATCCATGTTGCTACAAAAGGCCATATTTCATTTTTTCTCATTGCCACGTAGTATTCCATTGTGTATATAAACCACAATTTCTTTATCCATTCATCAGTTGATGGACATTTAGGCTCTTTCCATAATTTGGCTATTGTTGAGAGTGCTGCTATAAACATTGGGGTACAAGTGCCCCTATGCATCAGTACTCCTGTATCCCTTGGGTAAATTCCTAGCAGTGCTATTGCTGGGTCATAGGGTGGGTCTATTTTTAATTTTTTGAGGAACCTCCACACTGCTTTCCAGAGCGGCTGCACCAATTTGCATTCCCACCAACAGTGCAAGAGGGTTCCCTTTTCTCCACATCCTCTCCAGCATCTATAGTCTCCTGATTTGTTCATTTTGGCCACTCTGACTGGCGTGAGGTGATATCTGAGTGTGGTTTTGATTTGTATTTCCCTGATAAGGAGCGACGTTGAACATCTTTTCATGTGCCTGTTGGCCATCCGGATGTCTTCTTTAGACAAGTGTATATTCATGTTTTCTGCCCATTTCTTCACTGGGTTATTTGTTTTTCGGGTGTGGAGTTCGGTGAGCTCTTTATAGATTTTGGATGCTAGCCCTTTGTCCAATATGTCATTTGCAAATATCTTTTCCCATTCCGTTGGTTGCCTTTTAGTTTTGTTGGTTGTTTCCTTTGCTGTGCAGAAGCTTTTTATCTTCATAAGGTCCCAGTAATTCACTTTTGCTTTTAATTCCCTTGCCTTTGGGGATGTGCCGAGTAAGAGATTGCTACGGCTGAGGTCAGAGAGGTCTTTTCCTGCTTTCTCCTCTAAGGTTTTGATGGTTTCCTGTCTCACATTCAGGTCCTTTATCCATTTTGAGTTTATTTTTGTGAATGGTGTGAGAAAGTGGTCTAGTTGCAACCTTCTGCATGTTGCTGTCCAGTTCTCCCAGCACCATTTGTTAAAGAGACTTTTTTCCATTGGATGTTCTTTCCTGCTTTGTCAAAGATGAGTTGGCCATACGTTTGTGGGTCTAGTTCTGGGGTTTCTATCCTATTCCATTGGTCTATGTGTCTGTTTTTGTGCCAATACCATGCTGTCTTGATGATGACAGCTTTGTAGTAGAGGCTAAAGTCTGGGATTGTGATGCCTCCTGCTTTGGTCTTCTTCTTCAAAATTACTTTGGCCATTCGGGGCCTTTTGTGGTTCCATATGAATTTTAGGATTGCTTGTTCTAGTTTCGAGAAGAATGCTGGTGCAATTTTCATTGGGATTGCATTGAATGTGTAGATAGCTTTGGGTAGTATTGACATTTTGACAACATTTATTCTTCCAATCCATGAGCACGGAATGTCTTTCCATTTCTTTATATCTTCTTCAATTACCTTCATAAGCTTTCTATAGTTTTCAGCATACAGATCTTTTACATCTTTGGTAGATTTATTCCTAGGTGTTTTATGCTTCTTGGTGCAATTGTGAATGGGATCAGTTTCTTTATTTGTCTTTCTGTTGCTTCATTGTTAGTGTATAAGAATGCAACTGATTTCTGTACATTGATTTTGTATCCTGCAACTTTGCTGAATTCATGTATCAGTTCTAGCAGACTTTGGGTGGAGTCTATCGGATTTTCCATATATAATATCATGTCATCTGCAAAAAGCGAAAGCTTGACTTCATCTTTGCCAATTTGGATGCCTTTGATTTCCTTTTGTTGTCTGATTGCTGATGCTAGAACTTCCAGCACTATGTTAAACAACAGCGGTGAGAGTGGGCATCCCTGTCGTGTTCCTGATCTCAGGGAAAAAGCTCTCAGTTTTTCCCCGTTGAGGATGATGTTAGCTGTGGGCTTTTCATAAATGGCTTTTATGATCTTTAAGTATGTTCCTTCTATCCCGATTTTCTCAAGGGTTTTTATTAAGAAAGGGAACTGAATTTTGTCAAAGGCCTTTTCTGCATCGATTGACAGGATCATATGGTTCTTCTCTTTTTTTTTTTTGTTAATGTGATGTATCACGTTGATTGATTTGCGAATGTTGAACCAGCCCTGCATCCCAGGAATGAATCCCACTTGATCATGGTGAATAATTATTTTTATATGCTGTTGAATTCGATTTGCTAGTATCTTATTGAGAATTTTTGCACCCATATTCATCAGGGATATTGGCCTGTAGTTCTCTTTATTTACTGGGTCTCTGTCTGGTTTAGGAATCAAAGTAATACTGGCTTCATAGAATGAGTCTGGAAGTTTTCCTTCCCTTTCTATTTCTTGGAATAGCTTGAGAAGGATAGGTATTATCTCTGCTTTAAACGTCTGGTAGAACTCCCCTGGGAAGCCATCTGGTCCTGGACTCTTACTTGTTGGGAGATTTTTGATAACCGATTCAATTTCTTCGCTGGTTATGGGTCTGTTCAAGCTTTCTATTTCCTCTTGATTGAGTTTTGGAAGTGTGTGGGAGCTTAGGAATTTGTCCATTTCTTCCAGGTTGTCCAGTTTGTTGGCATATAATTTTTCATAGTATTCCCTGATAATTGTTTGTATCTCTGAGGGATTGGTTGTAATAATTCCATTTTCATTCATGATTTTATCTATTTGGGTCCTCTCCCTTTTCTTTTTGAGAAGCCTGGCTAGAGGTTTGTCAATTTTGTTTATTTTTTCAAAAAACCAACTCTTGGTTTCGTTGATCTGCTCTACGGTTTTTTTAGATTCTATATTGTTTATTTCTGCTCTGATCTTTATTATTTCTCTTCTTCTGCTGGATTTAGGCTGCCTTTGCTGTTCTGCTTCTATTTCCTTTAGGTGTGCGGTTAGATTTTGTATTTGGGATTTTTCTTGTTTCTTGAGATAGGCCTGGATTGCAATGTATTTTCCTCTCAGGACTGCCTTCGCTGCGTCCCAATGCGTTTGGCTTGTTGTATTTTCATTTTCATTTGTTTCCATATATTTGTTAATTTCTTCTCGAATTGCCTGGTTGACCCACTCATTCTTTAGTAGGGTGTTCTTTAACCTCCATGCTTTTGGAGGTTTTCCAGACTTTTTCCTGTGGTTGATTTCAAGCTTCATAGCATTGTGGTCTGAAAGTATGCATGGTATAATTTCAATTCTTGTAAACTTATGAAGGGCTGTTTTGTGACCCAGTATATGATCTATCTTGGAGAATGTTCCATGTGCACTCGAGAAGAAAGTATATTCTGTTGCTTTGGGATGCAGAGTTCTAAATATATCTGTCAAGTCTATCTGATCCAATGTATCATTCAGGGCCCTTGTTTCTTTATTGACCATGTGTCTAGATGATCTATCCATTTCTGTAAGTGGAGTGTTAAAGTCCCCTGCAATTACCACATTCTTATCAATAAGGTTGCTTATGTTTATGAGTAATTGTTTTATATATTTGGGGGCTCCGGTATTTGGCGCATAGACATTTATAATTGTTAGCTCTTCCTGATGGATAGACCCTGTAATTATTATATAATGCCCTTCTTCATCTCTTGTTACAGCCTTTAATTTAAAGTCTAGTTTGTCTGATATAAGTATGGCTACTCCAGCTTTCTTTTGGCTTCCAGTAGCATGATAAATAGTTCTCCATCCCCTCACTCTCAATCTAAAGGTGTCCTCAGGTCTAAAATGAGTCTCTTGTAGACAGCAAATAGATGGGTCTTGTTTTTTTATCCATTCTGATACCCTATGTCTTTTGGTTGGCGCATTTAATCCATTTACATTCAGTGTTATTATAGAAAGATACAGGTTTAGAGTCGTTGTGATGTCTGTATGTTTTATGCTTGTAGTGGTCTCTGGTACTTTGTCTCACAGGATCCCCCTTAGGATCTCTTGTAGGGCTGGTTTCGTGGTGACAAATTCCTTCAGTTTTTGTTTGTTTGGGAAGACCTGTATCTCTCCTTCTATTCTAAATGACAGACTTGCTGGATAAAGGATTCTCGGCTGCATATTTTTTCTGTTTAGCACACTGAAGATATCGGGCCAATCCTTTCTGGCCTGCCAAGTTTCAAAAGAGAGATCAGTCATGAGTCTTATAGGTGAGGGCACGTTTATCCCTTGCTGCTTTCAGAATTTTCTCTTTATCCTTGTATTTTGCCAGTTTCACTATGATATGTCATGCAGAAGATCGATTCAAGTTACGTCTGAAGGGAGTTCTCTGTGCCTCTTGGATTTCAATGCCTTTTTCCTTCCCCAGTTCAGGGAAGTTCTCAGCTATAATTTCTTCAAGTACCCCTTCAGCACCTTTCCCTCTCTCTTCCTCCTCTGGGATACCAATTATGCGTATATTATTTCTTTTTAGTGTATCACTTGGTTCTCTAATTTTCCCCTCATACTCCTGGATTTTTTTATCTCTCTTTCTCTCAGCTTCCTCTTTTTCCATAACTTTATCTTCTAGTTCACCTATTCTCTCCTCTGCCTCTTCAATCCGAGCCGTCGTCGTTTCCATTTTGTTTTGCATTTCGTTTAAAGCGCTTTTCAGCTCCTCGTGACTGTTCCTTAGTCCCTTGATCTCTGTGGCAAGAGATTCTCTGCTGTCCTCAATACTGTTTTCAAGCCCAGCGATTAATTTTATGACTATTATTCTAAATTCACTTTCTGTTACATCATTTAAATCCTTTTTGATCAGTTCATTAGCTGTTGTTCTTTCCTGGAGATTCTTCTGAGGGGAATTCTTCCGTTTGGTCATTTTGGATAGTCCCTGGAGTGGTGAGGACCTGCAGGGCACTTCCCCTGTGCTGTGGTGTATAACTGGAGTTGGTGGACGAGGCCGCAGTCCGACCTGATATCTGCCCCCAGCCCACCGCTGGGGCCACAGTCAGACTGGTGTGTGCCTTCTCTTTCCCTCTCCTAGGGGCGGGATTCACTGTGGGGTGGCGTGGCCCGTCTGGGCTACTTGCACACTGCCAGGCTTGTGGTGCTGGGGATCTGGCGTATTAGCTGGGGTGGGTAGGCAAGGTGCACGGGGGCAGAGGGGCAGGCTTAGCTCGCTTCTCTTTAGGTGATCCACTTCAAGAGGGGCCCTGTGGCAGCAGGAGGGAGTAAGATCCACTGCCGGAGGTTTGGCTCCGCAGAAGCACAGAGTTGGGTGTTTGGGCGGAGCGAGCAAGTTCCCTGGCAGGAACTGGTTCCCTTTGGGATTTTGGCTGGGGGATGGGCGAGGGAGATGGCGCTGGGGAGCGTCTTTGTTCCCCGCCAAACTGAGCTCTGTCGTCCGGGGATTCAGCAGCTCTCCCTCCCTTTGTCCTCCAACCTTCCCGGTTTCTGAGCAGAGATGTTAACTTATGACCTCCCAGACGCTAAGTCGTGCTTGCTGTCAGAACACAGTCCGTCAGGCCCCTCGGCTTTTGCCGGCCAGACTTGGGGGCTCTGCTTGGCCTGCGAGCCGCCCCTCTGACCAGGCTCCCTCCCGCCAGACCGTGGAGCGCGCACCGCCTCGCCGCCCTTCCTACCCTCTTCCGTGGGCCTCTCATCTGCGCTTGGCTCTGTTCTGCTAATCCTCTGGTGGTTTTCTGGGTTATTTGGGCAGGTGTAGGTGGAATCTAAGTGATCAGCAGGACGCCCGGTGAGCCCAGAGTCCTCCTACGCCGCCATCTTCCCTCTCCCTATAAACTCTTTTAAATCTGTTTTGCAAGAGCTTGTCTAATTGTGTCCTGTTACCTAGAGAACATATTCTTATTGAACTTATGATAATACATACATTGTCAAGAATATTTAATAAGAGTTTCCAAATTCTGGAGGGCTCAGGTAGGGCGAAAATCATAAATGTTTCAATATTTGTTGCAAAATATCTATAACTTACAAAAATTTGGTAAAGTGCAGCTTTAAAGAAAGTAGGAAAGGGGGTCTTTTAAATCTGGAAAGCAAAATATTAAACAACCAGCAATGTTTTAAATCAAATCATAAAAATTATGATTGTCTTCAACAGTTTATTCAGTCTTATGTCATTCGTGTATTGGTTCATCTTGGGTGAGCAGCTTTATAAATCAATCAGTTTTCCATTAGTGTTTTAGAAGTTCTTACTCAGTTTAGTGTTATGGTCTTAAACTTGTCAGAAACCTGCATTTTAGAGTAATTCTCAGGGCTGTTTCCATGAATCCCTCTGAAGATGAAGCATTTTTTGCAGGAACAATTACAAAAGCAACAAAGCAAAATAACTGTAAAATTGATGTAAACAAGAAAAGACTTAAAAATAGCCATGGTTAGAGATCTGGTGAGTGGTCACACACACACACATGCACAAAATGACACAAATGACAAGAAAATTTGGTCATTTTTGTAATACACAATATTATAAGAGAATAGATGAAATTATGAACTGATAAGATTATAGCAGGACATATCAGATTATTACAATTTTATCTAATTTCTGAACTAGTTATTTTAATGGTTGTTATCTCATATAAATTTGATTGAAAAAGGTTGAACATTACTTTTTATTTGATAGTGTATCCCATGTGATGTAATATACCAAATAAACCTAAGTAACATTTTTTCTTTATACTTCATTCAAAATTTGAGAAAGTTTGTTTAAATGTCAAAATATTTAAAACATTTAATTAAATAGGATAATAGGTCACTGTGAAATAATACTTAGTTATCCATTTAACCAAAGTGACAAAAACTTTCAAGGCAAATATGAAAAGTTACATAGTTGTTATACAAACAAACAAGCAAATAACCTTAGCTTTTTATTTTTAATAGAGAAGGCTTAGTCTTTATTTTTCTGAGTAACCAGAGATCTGATAAAAACAACAGGGAACACAGGATATTATTTTCATAAGACACATAATCTTTGTTACAGAAATTGGTTGCATTTCTATACACCAATAATGAAGCAGCAGAAAGAGAAATCAAGGAATTGATCCCATTTACAATTGCACCAAAAACCATAAAATATCTAGGAATAAACCTAACCAAAAAAGGGAAAAACCTATATACTGAGGATGATAGAAAGTTTATGAAAGAAATTGAAGAAGACACCAAAAAAATGGAAAAACATTCCATTGTCATGGATTGGAAGAACAAATGTTAAAATGTTGATACTACTCAAAGCAATCTACATATTCAATGTAATACCTGTCAAAATAACATCAGCATTCTTCACAGAGCTAGAATAAACAACCCTAAAATTTGTGTGGAACAAGAAAAGACCCTGAATAGCCAAAGCAATCCTGAAAAAGAAAAACAAGGCTGGAGACATCTCAATTCCAGACTTCGAGCTGCATTACAAAGCTGTAATCATCAAGACATGTACTGGCACAAAAACAGACACATAGATCAATGGGACAGAATAGAGAAACCAGAAGTGGACCCACAAACATATGGCCAACTAATCTTTGACAAAGCAGGAAAGGATATCCAATGGAAACCAGGCAGTCTCTTCAGCAAATGGTGCTGGGAAAACTGGACAGCAACATGCAGAAGAATGAAGCTGGACCACTTTCTCACACCATACACAAAAATAAACCCAAAATGGATGAAAGACCTAAGCATAAGATAGGAAGCCATCAAAATGCTAGAAGAGAAAGCAGGCAAAAACCTTTTTGACCTCAGCTGCAACATCTTCTTACTTGACATGTCTCTGAAGGCAAGGGAAACAAAAACCAAATGAATGATTGAGACCTCATCAAGATAAAAAGCTTCTGCACAGCAGAGGAAACAATCACCAAAACTAAAAGGCCACCAACGGAATGGGAGAAGACATTTGCAAATGATATATCAGATAAAGGGTTAGTATCCAAAATCTATAAAGAACTTATCAAACTCAACAGTTTGATAAAAACAAATAAACAAACATATAATCCAGTGAAGAAATGGGCAAAAGACATGAATAGACAATTTTCCAAAGAAGATATTCAGATTGTTAACAGACACATGAAAAAAAAATGCTCAACATCACTCATCATCAGGGAAATACAAATCAAAACCACAATGAGATACCACCTCATACCTGTCACAATGGCTAAAATTAACAACTCAGGCAGCATGTTGGTGAGGATCCAGATGCAGAGAAAGAGGAACCTGTTCACACTGCTGGTGGGAATACAAACTGGTGCAGCCACCCTGGAAAACAGTATGGAGGTTCCTCAAAAAATTAAAAATAGAACTACCATATGACTCAGCAATTGCACTATGAGGTATTTATCCAAGGGATACAGGTGTGCTGTTTTGAGGGTACACATGCACCCCAATGTTTATTTATAGCAGCACTATCAACAATAGCCAAAGTATGGAAACAGCCCAAATGTCCATTGACTGATGAATGGATAAAGAAGATGTGGGATATATATGCAATGGAATTTTACTTGGTGATCAAAAAGAATGAAGTCTTGCCATTTGCAACAAGGTGGATGGAACTAGAATGTATTATGCTAAGTGAAATAAGACAGTCAGCAAAAGACAAATATCACATGATATCACTTATATGTGGAATTTAAGATACAGATGAACATAAGGGAAAGGAAGCAAAAATAATACGAAAACAGTGGTGAAGACAAACCAATAGAGACTCTTAAATACGAAGAACAAACTGAGGATTGCTGGAGGGGTGTTGAGGGGGAATGGGCTAAATGGGCAAGGGGCATTAAGGAGGACACTTATTGGGATGAGCACTGGATATTATATGTAAGTAATGAATCACTAAATTCTATTCCTGAAATCATTATTACACTGTATGTTAACTAACTTGGATTTATATTTTAAAAAAAAGACACATAATTGTTTCCTAGTTAGATTACATTAAAGGTAAAGGAAAACCTTTGTTTATAATTTATTAACAGGACACAAAGATAACCTAATTCTGGTGTATATTTTTAAATGCTTATTCATTATGAGAGAGAGGGAGAGAGAGAGAGAGGGAGAGCAGGTGCACGTGGGGGAGGGGCAGAGAGAGAGTGAGAGATAGAGAATCCCAAACAGGCTCTGCACTGTTAGCCCTGAGCTGGATGTGGGGCTTGATCTCAGGAACCATGAGATCATGACCTGAGCAGACATCAAGAGTGGGTCGTTTAACCGACTGAGCCACCCAGATGCCCCTACCAGTATACTTTTGATACTAAAACACTTTCTTTTTTTTTAACTTAAATAAAATCATTCCAATTTTAGCCAGCCTGATCACACATAAATTTCCTTTCTCAATTTATTTTCCACAAGCCTTCCATAACTTTTCTACATCCACTTAGGTTTTGCCCTTTATCCTTATTCTGAAACAATTATTTTACTTTAGGACAAAATGTGGGCTTTTTTTCTTACCAAAAAGCAAAACAAAACAAAACAACATGTCCTTCATAACTTTCTTTATCCCCCAAAACACATTCTATTCACCTTACCTACTTTTTATATAAAGTTGTTTTCTTTAGCCCTTATTATTTCTGGTAGTTTTGTTTATATATAGTTAATTTGTAATTGAAGTATAGTTGATAACATACACCTGTATATTAGCTTCAGGTGTAAATTGTACTGATTTGACTATTATATATGTTATGAAATACCATGATAAATGTAGTTGCCCAATGTCACCATACAAAATTATTACAATATTATTGACTATATTCCCTATGCTGTAATTTTCATCCTCGTGACTGACTTACTTTATAATTGGAGGTTTGCACCACTTAATCCTTTTCACCTATTTTGCCTATCTTTCACCCCCTCCCTTCTGGCAACCACCAATTTGTTCTTTGTATTTATGAATTTGTTCTTTATTTATTTTTCACTTTTTGTTAGTTACTTTGATTTAGATTCCACATATAAACAAAATCATGTAGTATTTGTCTTTCTCTCTTTGACTTATTTCACTTAGCATAATATCCTTTATGTTAATCCATGTTGTTGCCAATGGCAAGATTTTATTCTTTTTTATGGCAGAATTATATTTCATTCATTCATTTACTGATGGACACTTGGGTTACTTCCATATCTTTGCTATTGTAAATAATGCTGCAATAAATATAGGAGTGCATGTATCTTTTTGAATTAGTGTTTCCATTTTTCTTTGGATAAATACCCACAAGTAGAATTACTGGGTAGCATGATATTTCTATTTTTATTATTGAGGAATCTCCATACTGTTTTTCATAGTAGCTGTACAAATTAAAATGCCACCAAAGTGCACAAAAGTTCTTTTTTCTCCATAGCCTCGCCAAACACTTGTTATTTCTTATCTTTTTGATACTAGCCATTCTGACTGGTGTGAGGTGATATCTCATTATGGTTTTGATTTGTATTTCCCTGAAGATTAATGGCATTGAGCATGTTTTCATGTGTCTGGGACTATCTGAATGTCTTCTTTGGCAAAATGTCTATTCAGGTTCTCTGCCCATTTTTTAATTGTATTTTTTGTTTTTTGGATGTTGAGTTAAGTTCTTTATATAGTTTGGATATTAACCCCTTATGAGATGTATTATTTGCAAATATCTTCTTTCATTCAGTAGGTTGCCTTTTTGTTTTGCTAATGGTTTCTTTCGCTGTGCAAAATCTTTTTTATTTTGATTTTTATTAGTCCTAATAGTTTTTTTTTTTTGCTTTTGTTTCTCTTTGCCTGATGATACGTATCTAGAAAAATGTTGCTAAGGCTGATCTCAAAACGATTATTGCCTAAGAGTTTCATGGCTTTAGAGCTCACATTTAGGTCTTCAATCCTTTTTTACTTTTGTGTTTGGTGTAATAAAGTGGTATAGTTTCATTTTTCTGCATGAAGCAGTCCAGTTTTCCTAGCACCATTTATTGAAAGGACTTTTTCTCATTGTATATACTTGCCTCCTTTATCATAGATTAATTGACCATATAGGTGTGGGTTTATTTTTGGGCTTTCTATTCTATTCCATTGACCAATGGGTCTATATATGTTCCAGCACCATATATATGGCATATATATATATATATATATATTCCAGCATATATATGGCATATATATATATATATATATATATATTCCAGCATCATATATTACAGCTTTGAAGTGTATCTTAAAATCTGGGATTGTCATACCTCGAGCTTTGTTTTTCTTTCTTAAGATCACTTATCCTGCTTAAGGCCTTTTGTGGTCCCATACAAATTTTAGCATTATTAGTTCTAGTTCTTTTAAAAATATTATTGGTGCTTTGATAGGGATTGCACTGAATCTGTAGACTGCTTTGGGTAGTATAGATATTTTAACAAAATTAATCTTCCAATCCATGAACACTGTATATCTTTCCATTTGTTTCTGTCATCCTCAATTTCTGTATCAATGTTTTGTGGTTACAGAGTATAGGTCTTCAATTACTTGGTTAAATTTATTCCTAAGTATTTTGCTTTTTTTTTTTGCAACTGTAAATAGAATTTTTTTCTGAATTTTTTTCCTGCTACTTTGTTCTTAGTGTATAGAAATACAACAGATTTCTGTATATTAATTTCGTATCTTGCAACTTTATTGAATTTATATATTACTTCTGGTAGCGTTTTAGTGGAGTGCTGGAGTCTTCAGAGTTTTCTATGTATAGTATCATGTCATCTGCAAATAATGACAGTTTTACTTCTTCTTCACCAATTTGGATACTTTTTATTTCTTTTTCTTGTCTGATTGCTGTGGCTAGAACTTCCAGTACCATGTTGAATAAAAGTGGTCAGAGTAGACATCCTTGTCTTGTTTCTGATCTTAAAGAAAAAGCTCAGTTTTTCACCATTGAGTATGACTTTCACTATGAGTTTGTTTTATATTGTCTTCATTATGTTAAGGTGTATTCCCTCTAAACTTGCCATGTTGGGACTTCCTATTATGAATCGATGTTGAATTTTCAAATGCTTTCTCTGCATCTACTAAGATGATCATATAACTTTTATCCTTCATTTTTAATGTTGTGTATCACCTTGACTTGTGGGTATTGAATCATTCTTGCATCCCTGGAATAAATCTCATTTGATTGTGGTGAACGATCCTTTTAATGTATTGCTGAATTTGGTTTGCTAATATTTTGTTGAGGATTTTTGCCTCTTATTTTGATCAGGGATATTGACTTGTAGTTTTGTTTGTTTTTTGTGGTGTTTTGTTTGTTTTTGGTATCAGGGTAATGCTGCAGTAGGATGTATTTAAAAGCTTTCATTCCTTTTCTACTTTTTGGAATAATTTGAGGAGAGTAGGTATTAACCCTTCTTAAATGTTTGGTAGAATTCACCCATGAATCCGTCTGGCCCTGGATTTTTTTTTTAATTTTTTTTAAACGTTTTTATTTATTTTTGAGACAGAGAGAGACAGAGCATGAACGGGGGGGGGGGTCACAGAGAGAGGGAGGCACAGAATCTGAAACAGGCTTCAGGCTCTGAGCTGTCAGCACAGAGCCCGACGCAGGGCTCGAACTCAGGGACTGCGAGATCATGACCTGAGCCGAAGTCGGACGCTTAACCGACCAAGCCACCCAGGCGCCCCTGGCCCTGGATTTTTTTTAATTGGAATTTTTAATTACTGATTCAATTTTGGTACTAGTAATTGGTCTGTTTAAAGCAGGAAAGTTTTTGAGGGAAATGGAGAAAAAAATTTAGACCCAGTAGATTTCATCTTTCCCTTTAGACTCCCTAAGATTTCTTAAAATGAGGGGCTTTCTGATTTCAGTAGCTGGACTTACATGCCCCTCCCACCTCCTTTTGAGCAGAATAGTGTGACTTACCAAGGAGTTTCAATAAACAAAATTCAGGTATGCACAATAAAGTTAGAGAGAGCTCAAAATGCAAAGAGAACAAAGCTCACATTGAAGAGATACTTACTCTCAAATTTCAGAGTCAGCAAGAAAGCATAGAGCTCAGTGGATTTTGGGAATCAGCGTTTGTTTGCTCACTGCCCTTGGAGTCACTGGGTCTTTGGATTTCCCTTCCGAAGCTATGAAATGTCAAAAGTTCATAAATAACAGAAGTATAAACAATTTATCACTGAGGTAGTAGTCAGTAAAAGTTTATTGTGCACACATCAAAAAGACAGTTCACAAACCAGGAGCACTCAAACCAAAACATGGAATGAGGCTCAAGGGTATATTATTATAAAGCAGCTTGTATAGTGGGAAGGCAGTGGCTGTTTATTCTTCACAGTGATTGGTTATAATATCAACATTTTCTTCAATTATAGGGAAGTGGTTTTGTCTGCTCAGGGAATGTTCAAGGCTGGTCTCAGTCTATTTTTGATTTTAACAGAAGCTTCCCAAATCAGACAAACAGAATGAGATAACTATTTTAATTGCCATGCAGAAGTCACCAGAAGGCTTCAACATTCCAAAATAGCTTCATTGAAAGATTCATTGCAAAAGGCTGATGAAAAATTAAAGACCTAAGTGGTACCTAAAAACAAAAGGCTTTTGAGACTGGCATATCTCTTTCTACTCACCACTATCTTCCTTTTTTTCAATAGTGTATTTTTGTTTTTACTAATCCCATATTGAAATTGACTTTCCATTTGAAATTGACCCTAAGACTATAAACATAAGTCCAAGTTAGTAGCCTTACAACTGAAACAGCTCCAATTCAAGAAACCTAAAAATTCTGATGTCACTCCCCTAGAGGCCCATCACCAACACGCTTGCCCAGAAATCAGTGTCTCGTTTGTAATCAATGGGGACACTGGAAAAAAGACTTTCCTCAAAGATTTTTTTGTCAAATTCTTCCACACCAACTCAAACGCCCCCATATCTACACTTGAAAGAGGGCCCCCATATGGACATCTCTCAGAATACCAGGACTTCAAGGAATTCTCCAGTCAATAGCTACCAGTTGCTCCCTTAAACAACCAAGGGGAAACTAAATTAAAATTAATGGAAAATCTTGTTAAATGTTGTCGATACCAGAACTACTTTCTAAACCCCACTCTTTGGAGCCTATGAATGGGATCTTGGGAAAACTGGCAGAAGCTGATGAAAGGTGAGAATTCTTATTGGAGTCAGCTCTCCAAGATCTCTATAGTGCCTGGTTGGTAGAGAAAAGTAAGATTTCATGTTATCCCTTCCCTTCTAAATTCAGACTTTTATGAATTTGGTTTTGAGGTCCCCATTGGTTGTCAATCGTTTGTCTCCCAGGGACAGTTATTGTCTTCTTGTTTGTCTTATTTTGTGTCCTAAGAACTTCCTGAGAACTTGGCTTAGTTTTCTGCTTGGCAGGGGCAGGCAGGTTGTTGGGTTCTTGCATATGTGGGCAACTTAAGAGTAGGGAACCCAAAACATAGCCAGGAAGAAATGTAGGTTGCAATCCATTTGTGGTTGGGGTCCTACTTACTGTTGCCCACTCTCAGAGGAATTGTCTTAAGTCTTTCCTACTCTTGGCAATTTTTGGAAATGGCTCTGGATATTGGGAAGCTAGTGTCTTTGAGTTGTTTAATACTAACAGGAATGTTTACTGTTTGCCCCAGTTGAAACTTGACAAGATATTTGCAAGGATTTCTGAGTAGCTTTATGGTCAGAAGTTAGCCAAATTGTTAGCTGACATTCAGAACCTGATAGGAACTTTTTTTGTTTTTTACAAGGCTTTCTCCCCTAAGCTAAATGTATCCAGAAAGAAAGAAAAACAAAGACAAACTTTATCCAAGGGTGAAGCTCTAAATCTAGAACATAGGAATCTTTTGACTTCCATCTTAGTTGAAGATCTTCTCCCTTATCTAAAGAAGCAAATAGATAAAGTGGTTGGATTGGGAGGGTCAGCATCCTTGATGCCATTCAGATTGTAACCTAATTTTTGAGGAAGTAAAAACAATTGTACTTGTCTTATAAATTGAGTCATTATAAGAATATAAGTACAGCTCTGGACTTTTTTAAAACCACCACTTTTCCTTTTTTAAAACCATCCTCCAAACATCCCCTTTTCCTCTCATAAGATTGTAGGTATTATAAAATTCTAGATTTAGTAAACAAAAGTCTTTGTAGAAACTTGAATTCTTTTTCTGTGTCCTTGAGATGTAAAAGTTGAATTTGGTCATCTCTAGGAACTCTTATCTATAGAAGCCATCTCTTTGAAATACAAATTTTGGGGAGGTTATTTCTATCACAAGGGGGGAAAAAAGGAAAAGCTATTTGGAGCCTAGGCATATGAAGAAATCTTAAAAGTCTTCTCCAAAAATATTATAAAAATGTGTAAGCATCTGAGCAGGTAGCCTAACATATTCTATCTGTCAGAAACCAATTTGTATCCAACTCTTCTTTTAGAGGCTACAGAATTTTGCATTATTGTACCTGTCTTGTGGCTAAAATTTGAAATTAAAAAACTAGAAGATCTCTCTTTACATCTGTCTGTATGTCATGTATGTGTATAAGTATTTTATAAAAGTGTGGTAATTTCTATATCTAGATGGTATTGCCAAAATTAATTTGTGCAGAGTTCTATTTATATATAAACATATATATAAATCAAATATACTCATAGAACTATAGAAAGTAACCAAAATGTTTCTCAAATTTGTTTTAATCTAAGATAATATTTGGTAAATAAACATTAATTTAAGTTCATTGGTTTAATTAAAATTGGCATGTCTTTAGAGCTATCAGTATTAAATATAATGCAGCCCTACAACTTTTATTATACCTAGGTTTACTAAAAGTTAAAGGAGCTCATATTATCTCTGTTACAGAATTTGTGAGCGTAACAGATAACTTAATTTCATGAATCATTAAACAGCAAATCATCTTTTCATGAGTAATCTAAACATAATTGTTAGAAATAAGTAAATTAAATAGAAGCAAGTAAGATAAAAATTTATAAATGAACTTTTCAACAATAATTATCCTTTTTTGTACATCTACTTAAAAGTAGCTTACAAAATCTTTTTGGTAACTTGAAACCTTAATATTATACTGAGATAAGTTAAATGATGGATATACATTGAATATCTAGATCATTTATAAGGAATATAAAATATTGAAACATTAACTACTGAGCATAGATTATCTACTTATTCCTTTTACAGAAGAACTAAAGATATTTGGTCTATTAGTAAACATGTTCTGTCCACATTGAAAAATTCACTGAGGAAGAAGATATTTCTAGAAATTATGAAATATATATGTAAATTTGCCAGTCCACACTTGCTTACTTCTTAGTTTTCACTAGGAATTTAGGATTCTAATGGTAATAATTATAATCATATATGTAAATAAAACTACCAAAAAAAATAACGGTAAAAGTAAATAACTGTGAATGAAAAGTAAATGAGGAAAGGGGTGCCTGGGTGGCTCAGTTGCTTAAGTGTCTGACTCTTGGTTTCAGCTCAGGTCATGATCTCAGAGCTTTGTGGGTTCGAGGCCTGCATCAGGCTCTGTGCTATCAGCACAGAGGGATTGGGATTCTCTCTCTGTCTGTCTGTCTGTCTCTCTCTCTGTCTCTCTTTGCCCCTCCCCCACTTGTTCTGTCTCTGTTTCTCTCAAAATAAATAAACTTTAAAAAATTCAAAAAAGTAAAATAAAAATAAGTAAGGAAAGGAAAGTGACTGTTTCAGAGTGAAAAAGAAGGAAAAAATACAGTAAAAAATCTGAATGGTTATAAAAAGTTGTAAAACTTTTGTGGAAAAGGAATCTTAGGAAAAGAATTTTACCTGTTGTCAAGCTGGCTAAGATTAGAATGGATTTAGGGGTTTTTTTCCCTAAAAAAAATGAGTTTTGTTATTAAGAGTGCCCTGAAGCAAAATTAAAATTTGGTTTTCTCTCTGTGAAAAAGATATTCCTGTACTATTCGGTCCGCTCTGGATAAATGATTGTGAAAGGTTTGTTGTTTGTTCCCTTTACTTTTAGGGTAATCTACCTGCAAAGCAAAGATTTTTTTTTCTCTTAGCAAAATAATTTCCTTTGTTTCATGTTGTTTTTATATCAGGTCTTAGATTACTTAAGAGAACCCAGTCTTCTTAATATTAGGAACTAAGTCTCATTCATAACAATGTAACCTGTGTTTGCCTTTCACAATCTTCTATTGTCAATTTAGTTAATTAATATTTGATAATGATCTGTGGTCTCACCTAGTCAAATGTTCAAACCTTTTGCCATTTTGACAACTTCACCAAATCAAACTCTAAAGGAATCTTTTTGACCTTAAAGTAACTTTGATATATCCCAGAGGGTCCCTGGAAATCTCAAAAGATTTGAATCTCACCTTGGAAAAGAGAGATGTTAAAGAAATTAGGTTTATTTGATATGTTAAATTATGTGGGAAACATTGTCAAATAAGTAATGATAAACCTTGTTAGGTTATGTGTGTATGGATATATGTTACTAACATAGGTATTCCAGAAATTGTTTATAGAGTTTCTAGAAATTTGTCAATACTTTAATGTCCAATTATTATTCTAAATTACTGTATGCCACAGAAATAACTACATTTAACCATCAAAGAAACTCTCATCAGGTCTTTAACCATGTGCATTTTTAAATATTTTGTTATTTTAAGACAATCACTTTTTATTCTAATGATTTTGCAAAACTAAGATTAATGGAAAGGACTCTATCTACCAAGTACTCTCATACACAGACACCATTGCCAAATAACAAGATGTTTAAACTTGGGTGCTTATTTCACAACTGGAGAAGCCTCCACTTGACATCTGGTCTTGTGCAAATGCTAGAGACATGAAAATCAAACTGACTAGGAAAAAAACTAGCTGATGTTGAAGCAGACTGCTTCCTCACAAAACATTGAGAATGATTCTTTCCATTTCTTCTTCCCTTTCCAACAATCCTTTTCGTAATTTTTACACCATGAAGGTTTTTGTCATTCTTTTGTCAACCTATTGTCTTGCCCTGGCCTGGAAAGACAACACCATTGTTCATATATCTCAGACCATTACAAAAGTGGGCTATCCAGCCTCCAGTGGACTGTTGGATTTAGTATGATGCTGGTGATTCTGTCATTATTACCATCATAAACCTCTTCCCCCATTTTCAATGCCTCAGTTTCTCTGAAACACACTGGTGGATAAATAGTTCTGTAGAAGTGTAGACTGTTTTACAAACTATATAAACAAACCATTTGGATTGAGAAAGTAACCGCTTCAATGAAGTCTTTCTTTGATCTATTTACTCTAAGTCGGTTTGGTCCCTGGGGATTGCGGCATTGGAGTGTCCTCCAAATATTGGGTATTATTCACTTTATAGCCATTCTAATAGTCACCTGGATGCACTGTGTTCTCTCAAAAGCTTTAAAGGCATGCATGCAGCCACTGGTAATGAGACAAATGGTCTTCCTGTGCCTAGAATGACAAAAAATGGGATGAACAACTGCCAACTAAGGGACTTTGATATCCTAATCTATGAATTGTGGTCAGAGAGTCATCCTGACTCCAACATTGACAAGGAGTAGTAGCTCACAGTGGCACAAATACTTTAAATTTTGATCAATACTTGCAGTACAACTGAGAGTATATCAAAAAGAGGAAGTTGATAAAGTTAATTTGTATATTGGGATCCACAAAATGGAGGCCATCCCAGTGGCCTAGCCCATGTCACAAATCTAAACTAAGGCAGCCTGCACTTACTGAAAACACCTGTCAAGAAAACATAACATTAGTCACAATTGTGCAAGTTAGCCTTATCTAGCTTATCTAACCTAGAAAATAGGACCCACTAGCCTTATAAGGAAACCCCTGTCTTCTTAGCCAATCATTCCCTGTTTCCATGTTGTCTCTTCTCACTCTATAAAACTCTTTGTTGCCCAAAATCTCTCAGGAAGAGTGCTCCACTATTTGATAGGCTCTATACTCCCCAAATAATAGTTTTAGTTTTGTCACTTGAGAATAATAAATTTGGGATGTTGAAAAAATGGAAAGAATTCTGAATTTGAGTTTAGGAGATTAGAGCTAGGATCTGACTTCTATAGCTCAAAAGATTCAGTGTGGTCCTACTTTATGCAATTTTGAATTAAATATTGAATATAACATATTAAGTCTCTGAATGGAAACAATTTGAAATAATGCAACTACCCCCAAATTTATCAAGATTTGCATAATTTCAAAGCACTTCAGGACTATTGAATAAAAGTTGTGTTTATTAAAATATTTCAACTTTAGCTGGTTAAACAAAATATTCACTGTCTTCTGTCATGATAATAGAGATATCCCTTGGGTTTTGAAAGTTCATGTTATGCCAATTGAGTTTTATGAAAGACCTATATTGGTACATATTTTCACTAACCAGAAGAAATCTGAAGAGGATTTTTACTTTCATGAAAAAAGGCAAAAGGTGAAAATAGCATTGGGTGTTTGTTTTACAGTGAACCATTATAGAGGGAGCATGCACCCTGAACAGCTAGTGTGGTGCTACCAAGCTGCTTTCCTGGGAATTCTACTCAGAATCTCAGCATTAAGCTGCCATAGCTTTGAACTGGGTCTGTGAACATCCGTGCTTTATCTAGATTTATTTTGTGTGTCCTAAGGTATCAGAAAGGTGTAAGAGAGGTTACTTTTTGGGTTCTGGGAATAAAAAAAATTTTGCCATATAGACTAATGGTAATTACTGCTTTGCTTTATACCACCATGACTTCTGGAAGATTTCATAGGAACACTGTACTTTTGATAGTGGGGAAATGTGTAGCCTTAAAATGCATAAATATCAGTTAAACTGAAATTTTCAGGGTTTTCTGGAAGGCATCACTTGCATAAAAGACAATATTTCTGGCCTTAATACATCACCTGTCTTGTTTTCACTTGATTATTCTCAATGGGTGAAAGTGGCACAGTGAGATCCACCTCCTGGTTTTAAAAGAGGAAATACAAGTTAAAAGTGTGTAGTTTAGTGCTGGGTATAGATCAGGCACTCAAAGAATGTTATTTGATTTGGAAAGTGGACAAGATAGCATAATTTGAATATCTGTTTTCTACTAGAAATTCTTACAAATGTAAACAGTAAACTTAATGATATCTCTGTATTTCAGATAAGAAAATAGGATCAGAGGAGATCCTACTTTGAGGATATGTGTGGATTTTGAACCTATGCCTATCTTCCTCCATAATTTATTTTATTTCTGTGTTGAAATAGTGAAGAAGGTAGGCAGAAATTTTATTTATTTATTTATTTATTTATTTATTTATTTTTGAGAGAGAGAGAGAGAGAGAGAGAGAGGACAACCTGGGAAGGGGCAGAGACAGAGAGTGGGGGAGACAGAATATGAAGCAGGCTTCAGGCTCCAAGCTGTCAGCACTGATGTGGGGCTCGAACTCATGAACTGAGAGATCATGACTTGAGCTAAAGTTGGACACTTAACTGACTGAGCCACCCAGGTGCCCCCAGAAATTATTTTTAAAATAGGTCTGAAACAACAGTTCCCTAAGTACTGTTTCTTAAATATCCAGAATACTTAAAATAATAATGACACACATTTTTAGAAGATATTCTAATCAGTTCTTCCAGAGCCTCTTTTCCCCCAATTATAAAATGAATGTGATAATTCTTTTAATCAAGGGAAAGGTCTTTAAAACCCCCAATTATTCAAAAGGACTTTAAGTCATTTTCATAGATGTGTGCAGATTTAAGGTAAAACTTACTCTGGGGTGACATAGGATAGGGTACACTTATAACACATTGCCTGTTTGTTGTAAGAGATGAATATTTTTGTTTTTCAAAACTATGGAGATATCAGAAGTATTAATCATGTAGTATTTAGAGCACTTGGGAAGAACATGCTCTGAAAAATGCAAAGCATTAGCAATGGAGTGATTAGTTAAAATATGTTTAATTTACAATTTAAGCCAGTAGTTGAGGAAAGTAAATTGTTTTATCAGTTTTGGAATAGAATGGACATAATAAAACCTCAACTGTGAGAAGCTGAAAAGAGTTAATGTTTTGACTGACCACATCTTGAAAGGAAGATTTAAAGGATGCATGTATCTTTGAGGTCTAAAGGTAGTGTTCTGATTTGGCAAGCTAGCGTAGATGAGCAAAAACTAAGACTAGGATGGAAATTGTTTTCTTTCTTCTGAGTTATGGATTTGTACAAATTGGGGGACTTGGAAGGTCCTGAAGTTGTGGCCATGCCATTGGATCAAAACTAGATTCTCTCAAGTTCGGTAAGAGTCAGCTGAATTCACTAAAATCCCAACAAGGGCAAAATATTATATTTCACTATTCCCACTTTAGGGGCAGCTAATTTTTCCTTGACTCAGCTGAGGTTCCAAGCCTCTCAATCCAACAGACAGTCTCTCTGTTGTCATTGTGCATACTGTCCTGGCCTCTGCTCCTGGGTCAGAAAATGAGTGAAATAATGCTTGTGTGACACTTACCTTACTCATATCAGAGCTAAGTCGATGTGATTGGCCCTGCATATAGCAGAGAACCAAGAAATCACTCCACTGAGGCTAGAATTAGGATGTACAGGAGGTGAGATCAAAAGATAGAGAATGGCTGGGAGGAAGAGAAGAGGTAGGATGACTCATCATATAGGTACCCACCCAGACTCTGCCTGGCCAGGTACCAGGGAGACAAGCCTGGAGGGGAGGGTCTTGGCTTCTTCCTTCACTTCCATTGGTCAGCTTGGACTTGCCCATCTGGCAAGTACATTAACACAGAAGTAAGCAAGTTAGTGTCTGCTCTCTCACACTTTAGTGTTTGTCAAACAGTAGATTTTAAAGTTCTTTGGGGGCAAGATTGTCTTAATCACTTTTATATAACTTCCTCAACTGTCAACATCCTTGGTTTATAGTAGGTGATTCCCTTTGGACTAAAAATATATCTCAGTCATTTTAAGATAAACATCCTGCTTTAATGTTCTAGAATTTTTGAGGTGGCAGGGGGTGGGGTGTCATAGCAGATTCCAAACAAAGATATAATGAAGCTTAAATGAGCAAAACTAATTAAATATATTATTCTTGTTCAGATATTGTCACCTTTGGGGGGTTGGCAGGGAGAATATGTTCACTCTCAGTCATACACAAGTACACTATTCTAAGAACTTTCTTTGGCAGTCCTAGTTAACCTTGTCACTTGTCAGGTGGTGGAACCCAACTGGAATAAGGATGTGAACTCACCAAGGGGGATAAGTCATGGTCTCTCATGTGTCTAGCTAAATCTCTGTTATAAAGGCCAATAACTATGACTATTACTGTTCTTGTTATATATTCTTTCCCTTATGTCCTTATGAATAAATGATACCTGGCAGCACAATACTTTTGGAAGCTATTGTTTTATTAATTTATTTAGAATGATATCCCTTTTCTTTCTGCCTTATCCCTTTAAGGAAAATCATGAAATTATTTTTAAAAGTGGAGCAAGTAAGAATTGGGATTTACTCCCATATTTCCTATGAGGTTCTTGAGTAACTTCTAGATTAGACTCTTGAAGTTGCTTTTTCTGGTGTGTCCTACTGGCAAGACTGCTTTTGTGTCACACATAGTACTGTGTTTTGCTGGGCATGATCTGAATTTCCTTGATGCCAAAACATACATTTTTCACACTTTGACCTTTCTTATAGCTGATTATACTTTAAAATTGATGGATGCATTTAATATGGCATTATTTTTTTTCCTAACATGTTATTTAATTAAACTGATGTTGGCTTTTATACTTGGTAGTATCTTAGATCAAGAAAAAAAAGGTAGTGGTATTTTAGTTATCTATAGTTGTATAACACTTAAAACAAGTATTTATTATGTCTCGTGGTTTCTGTGGGTTAGGAATTCACTTAGGGCATAATAGGGAGGTGTTGTTTCACTTCATGATGCCTGGGGCCTCAGCCAGAAGACATGTAGCCTACAAGTGAGAATCACCTGAAGGTTTTGATTCCCATGTGGGGTTTGCTGGGGTTATTGGTCCACCTGGAGCCATTCCATGAAGAGATAATAGAGTGGAAGGGACTAAACTAAAAATACTTATTCCTTTTCTTACAAATGAGATTTTCCAAACTCATAGGAACTTTGGAAGGAAGAACCCATTCAGCATTTTCAGAGAGAGGCTGGACTTGTTTCTGATCTGAGGAGGTTTTGGAGATCAACACTTTGGAGCATGATCTAACATTTTGTCATTGGAAAGTGCAGCATCCATCATTACAATTATGCTTATATTTCGCATCAGAGTCTGCTCTGTTGGTTGGTATTCAGGATGCTTTATACCAAAGTCCTTACTCTTTCCAAGTTCTCCATACCATCTTGAAGTTTCAAATTCTTAGTGGGCAGAAGCATGGCTGACAATGCCATTTTTTTCTCTTCTTGAATCAGGGACTTGATTGTCAGATGTCCCCAAATACTCTATCCACCCATGCCAGAGAAAAATTCTCCTCTTGCAACGCTTTGAGATCTGTGACTTGAGAGGATTATGGCACTTTCTCCAGAGCCCCATTTATTCATCTTTTTAAAAAGATTTTTAATTTTTTAAGTAATCTCCACACCCAACATGGGGCTCCAACTTGCAACTCTGAGATCAAGAGTTACATCTTCTTCTAACTGAGCCAGCCAGACACCCCCTCTTATTCATCTTTAAGATAAATCATAAAATCCATGGCAGTCCAGCATGTGTGGCCTATAACCCTTCTCAAACTTTTGTGGATTCAAAGGATTAGATAAGACATCGTCTTTAAAAAGAAAAAAAACCCTACTTTTTCCTAAAAGGAAAAATTTTAATAAGATGGAAATTTCAGATTTAAACTTTTTAGAGATTAGAAGAGTCTTTCCTTTAGGCCTACAAGTATTGGGCTTCTAAATATGATGTTTAAAATGATATTAATAGTATAGAAATATGAAACAAGCATTCTGCCACAAAAATAGGTGTGTTTTTGATAAACTTATTTGGGTTAAATCTCTGAAGGTTTCCTTAACATTACTTTCAGAATATTGAGCTTTAAAGGAATTTTTATAAAAGCAATATTAGCATTCATAGCTCCCATCTGCTGTGTGCCTCCAGTTGACAGGAAGTAAGAGATGTTCTAGTGACATCTTGTTCAACAACTTTGTGACCTTAGAATATTATTCCCATTTTACAGATGAGGAAACTGAGATCCAGATAGTTAATGTAACTTGTCTAAGGTCACATACCTTGCAAGTGAGCTATCTCACTTGAAAGCCACTGTTTGGGGAAACTTGCCAGTTTTGGGGTAGTTGTAGAATTTTTCATAAGCAGTTACTACTTCCAGAGTGTCTTCTGCCTGAAGCTGGAGGCTTAGAAAAATGGAATTAAAAGATTTTGGTGGCATAATTAATCCCTTTCCTTATCTCTGTCCCCACTCCCCACTTTAACTCTCTTATAGAAAAGTATCCATGTAATTTTGTTTTACAAGCTTGTGATGACTACTTGGCAAAAAGCCCCACCACATTAGTCTAGTGTTTTGGAAAAGTGACTTGACATATTGTCACTTGTACTGACTTTAGCCCACACTCAGAATAGAAAAACTTGGTCTCTATTGCCACCACACTATACTGCTAAGACCCAAATGTATTGCAGCACATGAATTTTTTTCACTGCATGATGGCAGCGATCTGGATTTACTGATTATAGTTTTAGTATTTTTTTTAATCAGGTAAAGAGGGGCTATTTTGCTGTTAAGAAAACTTGTTATTAGGAGTTTGGCACAGCTCAAAGACTATAGAGTTCAGCTGTTGAATGTATATAAATCTTTCATTTTTAGTGTGTGTGTGTCTTTATAGTGAATCCAGATTCATTTTTGCTTCGATTTGTTTATGATATTCTCTGGAGAGTTTGGCATTCTGGACTTCTTCTAAACTCATGAGTAGACTGCAACATGGGATAACCAATGTAGTGATTTCTTTGGATGCAGTGTAGCTAATGGCAAGTGTGTGTGTGTGTGTGTGTGTGTGTGTGTATTCTGTGTGTGTGCATGTCAGAGAGAGGGAGTGGGAGAAGGAATATCAAGCATGTTTGGTATTTATAAAAATGATATGTTCCTTAAATTTCAGACTAACTTAAATTTATTTCTTATTATAGGAATAATGTATGCTTATTGTAAAAAATATAGATGAGTCCCCAAAAGAAAAAAAAAAAAGAAATGACATCTCAGAGTTAGTCATTGTTAAGATTATGGTATCTCAATATGTGTGTGTACATTCATACATATGTTTGTTTTTACAAAAACGAGCCAATGCTATAAATATTCCAGAAATTATATTTTCAGATATATCTATTTATTCAATATCCTTTTATAATATTTTAATGTGAAAATTTTAATGTATGGTTATATCATCACTTGAACATTAGATTTTTAATTATTTTTCTCTTTATTCTGTAATCTTGTAGCAACCGACAGAAAGAGGTTTCTTGAATTTCAAATCACTTATTGGCCTCCTTCCCCAACTATAGTCGGCAGAATGTGTTTTGTATTGTTCTCCCTGCCCTGAGACCCATTCCCAGCTGAAGAGCACTGTGGAACACTAGAGACCGGATGGCTTCTGACAGCTCCTCTACTTTTGCTGTTTCTTCTTGCAGGAGACAGAGCACGTGGTACCCAGCCAACCAGAGTGTCGGGGGAGAACAGGAACTAAAGACCACGAGAGTCCACAAAATCACCTTTTCAGGTGCCAAGAAACAGTGCGAGTTCAACAAAGGTGGGTCTTTTGCTGTCAGAAGTTGTGCTGTGCCTGGTGTTGCTTTCCCAGAAACGCTGATGCTGGTGCTTGTCACCCCCATACAAGAGGCAAGGCTTTCCGACTTTGGCTGGCATTCCTTACAAGTCACAGAAGCAGCTTTAAGGGGCTGTAAGAGAGTATCATTGAGTCTGAATTGAAGAGAAGTGTAAATAACCTACTGTCACTGTCTTCATTTTGGAGATAATCAGCCTTACAGCTCAGAGATGACAGGACATAGTCTGGGAGAAAGAAATGTTGATTTCATTTTGTACTCTTTCATTCCATGCTAGAAATGTTTTCCTCCATGATAATGATAATTAGTGATGACAGTGTAGACATCAAGTCAGTTTCTTTTTATATATTATCTCATTTAGCCTTCATCACTTCCTCATAAAGTAAGTATTTATAGCCCCATTTTATGGAGGAGGAGCCTGAGGCCCAAGATTCATTGTGTCCCTGGCCTGATACTGCACAAGTGAAAAAGCTGAGCCAGAATTTGAACCCACAAATGTCTGGTTACAGCATACCAGTTGTGCTTCAATGCTGATCCAAGTAGGATCCTTGGGACACTTGAAGCAGTCCAGGGGCTGGCCTCTCTGGTCTGCTAGACCTGCTGGAGACAGCCCTGGGTCCAGGGCAAGGATGTGGGTGGAAAGCTGTCTGCAGCAAGTTGGCATGGCATTCTGATGGGAGCCTGGCATTGCAGCTGTCTGTGGAAAATCTCTTCTGGAAATAAACAGAAGAAAGAATTCAGCTGCTAGTTGTGTCAGCTGTCTTGGTAGGATCTTGTATACAGTGTAATCTTAGCCCTCACTCAGTGGGAAGAGAGTGCTTCTGAGCACGACCTTTAGATTTTTTTTTTATGGCAGCACAGCCTAAATGAACCAACAACTACAGAGAAGTTGGCTGTAGTATATAACTTTGCTTTAAAATATTCAAGTACTAAATTTAGAATCATAGATTCCTAAAAGTTTGGAGGGACCCCAAAAGCAAGGTGACTCTTTTTTCAGCTGTATTCATAGGTGTCTTGAATCACCCTTCTCACAAGTTGCCACCTCTTTTTTGTTTATTCTTACGTGACCTCAGGTCAGGTAAGACTCAACCTTGTCATTTCTCTGCTGATTGGAGCATTCTCCTTCCTATTTGAAGCCTTATTATAAATTAAGCTGTTTTATGGGGCGCCTGGGTGGCTCAGTCAGTTAAGCGTCCAACTTCAGCTCAGGTCATGATCTCACAGTTTGTGAGTTCGAGCCCTGCATCGGGCTCTGTGCTGACAGCTTGGAGCCTGAATCCTGCTTCGGATTCTGTGTCTCCCTTTCTCTGTTCCTCCCTCACTTGCACTCTCTCTCTCTCTCAAAAATGAATAAAGATTAAAAAAAATAATAATAAATTAAGCTGTTTTAGACTGACTAGAACCAATTTTGTGCAGTGACACTGTCTCCCCTCTACCAGACTTGTAACTGCCTTTCTCAGCAAGAATATAGCCAACTATATACCCATGCATATTTTAAAATAATAGAACAAAACAAAACAAACGAAAAAAACCCTAAATTATTTGTGTGTGTGTGTGTGTGTGTGTGTGTGTGTGTGTGTATGGAATATATACTTGATGTTTGGCAACTTTAAACCATTTTATCTCTTATCTACAGCAGGGAAGGTAAGTGGTAATATTCCTGTTATCAGAGGACAAGTCAGAAATTTAATAGGATTCTGTGTTGGGAATCATTCACATATGATTAGTAAGAGCTGAGAGTATGGAATGAGTATAGTCTAGATGAGGAAATGTACCAGGCAGCAATTCTTACATTTGAGGATAGATGGGTAGTTACAGCTGAATTCGGATTTTCAGGTCTATGACACCTTTTCTCAGAAAAACAGAGATGCACATATACACAAGTTTGTAACATCTTAGGAGGTTCTTAGACCTCCTCTGCATGTCAGAAAAAGGAACTGAATACAGTCAGGGTCACTGGGCAGCCTTCCTCATTAAATCAGCCTTGTCTCTCTCCAACACATTGGCCACTTCTGCATCTTAGCAAACCTCCATAGGACCCCAAGTATCCTGTTTTCCTTTTCTTCTCTTCCCTTCTAGCCCCCAGGTTCCACTTCGATAGGATCTAGCTTTCTGAGCTAGCACCATTCCAGAATATTCTGCACCCCAGTTTTAGGAATCACAGGATCTGGTATTAAGTCTCAGATCAGAAGTGGTGTTAGGCCACTTATATCTGGTACTGTTAAGTTTAGTATTTAGGTTGGGTTGGTAACCTTTAAACTACAGAGTTATTTGTCACAAACATGGTGACGTCACCTAGGGACATTCTAATGAAACTTAAAAAAAACCTCAAAATATTACAGGGATTGTGAAATTTGATGAACTGGTGAAATGAGATCTGAGGCTAAAAACAACTTTGAGTCAGGTATCTCACATTCCTGATAACATTCCTCTTCCCTTTTAAGTCAGCATATGACCAGGTTGAGGCATATGGTGCCCAGTAAGATCTTGATAGATACATGATACTGTAACAGGACACTCCAGACCTAGGTCTGACTCAAAGTGAGGGAAGGAACCAGTCTGTATCTCAGCAGGTGTAAAATGCCACCTTCTTGGGGATGGGGGGAATATTTTATTTGCATAATG
Organism: Panthera uncia; assembly: GCF_023721935.1. NCBI lineage: Eukaryota > Metazoa > Chordata > Mammalia > Carnivora > Felidae > Panthera > Panthera uncia. The sequence goes on along the minus strand of NC_064818.1, from coordinate 19,990,521 downwards.
AACACTTTGAAAAGGGGAAGAAAGATCTTTATGCTGTCAAGGGGTCACATGTCACTTTAGCAAGACTCAAAGGAACAGTTAGTCTTCAGAGAATTAATCCATGGTTGTAGAAGTGAGATTTTTGAGCTAATTGTGTTGAGATGGGATCTGATCTTTGCATGCATGTCTAGGAGAAATAGTTTCATACCTTTATCTCTCAGAGCGTTGTGTTGTCTGTCAGCTCTTTCTAACACAGGGAGCCTATATTTGTGTCTGTGGATGAGCTTCAGAGAGGTTTATGAATTTTTTTTTCTAAAGTTTGAGTGTATATATATCATATTGGTTTTCTGTTGATACTGTAACAAGTGACCACAAATTTGTGGCTTAAAACAACACACATTGACAAAATCTTACAGTTCAGTAGATGTCCAACATGAATCTCCTTGGGCTAAAATAAAGGTGTCGGTAGGCCTGCATTCCTCTCCGGAGTCTCTAGAGGAGAATCCATCTATTTTCTTGCCTTTTCCCATTTCCAGAGGATGCCTACATTGCTTGGCTTGTGCGCCTTCTTCCACTGCAAAGCTAGCAACATTGCATCTCTGAGCATTCTTCCATACATCTCTCTTTGACCATGCCCAGGGAAGATTTTCTGATTTAAAAGATTCATGGGATTAGATTGGACTGATTTAGATAACCCACAATAATCTCCCTATCTCAAGGTCCTTAACTTAATCATATCTACTGAATCCCTTTTATCACGTAAGAGTGACATGTGGAGTGGGACAAAAAATGAGGACGTGGGCACCTTGGTGTGTGTGTGCACTCCATTATTCTGCCTACTACATAAAAGTTGTTTTCCAGGGAAGATCTCTAAAGCAATTATCAGAATCTTATGTCACTCATGACCCCAAAAAGTTTAGAAACACTATCCTAACCACTTCCAACCTTCCATTTTGCATATTCTTCCACAGAGCCAACCTCAGATACTGATTTAGCCCCCTCTGTCCTCTTTCACTGCATCCATCCTCATTTTTGCCATGTCTTTGCTATCCCTATATTATATTCCTTGTACAGTGCCCCACAGCAGAGATCTGTGGTATATCTAAAGTGTGGAGATACATTTGGCTTACAGAATGTTTTAAAATATTTTGATTCAGGGGGCGCCTGGGTGGCGCAGTCGGTTAAGCGTCCGACTTCAGCCAGGTCACGATCTCGCGGTCCGTGAGTTCGAGCCCCGCGTCGGGCTCTGGGCTGATGGCTCAGAGCCTGGAGCCTGTTTCCGATTCTGTGTCTCCCTCTCTCTGCCCCTCCCCCGTTCATGCTCTGTCTGTCTCTCTCTGTCCCAAAAATAAATAATAATAAGAAACGTTGAAAAAAAAATTAAAAATAAAATAAAATAAAATAAAATATTTTGATTCAGTATTTAAAAATCCGAAGGTTTCGGGGTGCCTCACTGGGTCAAGTGTCTGATTCTTGATTTCGGCTCAAGTCATGATCTCATGGTTAGAGAAATTGACCCCTGTGTCAAGTGCAGAGCCTGCTTGGGATTCTCTCTCTCTCTCTCTCTCTGACCCTTTCCCGCTTCGGTCTCTCTCTCTCTCTCTGTCTCTCAAAATAAATAAACTTAAAATCACCATGTTTATAGATTTTGGAGATTCTTTTTGAAAATCTGGAGATGGGATACCCAGGGCCCTACAAGGGAACAGTTAGCAGGAGCTGAGGAGCAGCCATCCATTTTTCCACAACTCCTACCCAGATCTGCCAACTTATTTATGCTCTTTGCCTGACTCATACGGGCTTTTGATTTATAATGCTTACTTCAATCATTTTCTTCCCAGCAACTACTCATCCTGGGTACTCTAGGTGCTCAGAGCTAAGCCTTGATAAGGTGATGTCTGATAATGTCTTTTGCCTCCTTTCCAAGATGATGTATTTATATTTTAACTTGGATTTCCATTGCATCTGAGTGGAGGGGCTGCATATTACCCTACTCTGACACACTCTTCAGTACCTGGAGCTTTTCAAAACATATAAAGTTATAGAACTGCATTTAGTTAGAGCAAGAATGAAGCCTTAATAAACATTTAATACAATCCTCTCATTTTCTAGTGTGACACCCAGTGAGGCTGTTATTTGCTTAAGCCCTTGCTCCCCTTATAACAGAATGAAGACAAATGCCATCAATCTGTTCAGAGCAGTAACTTGATGAATATTCATTAGTTTGATTGATTTTTTTATATAGCTACAGCCAGTGCCAATCCTGTGAACCCTCGGATATGACAAAGGAGGATTTATCAATGTAACAGAATACTAATGAAGCTGGGGATTTCTTACCCAGCTAAGTAAATTTACTTTTGAGAGTGATTAATTCACTTGTGTTTAAAATATTGTATTAAAATTTATGACAGCATTAAACCTTTAATGTTGTTAAGACCTTGTCTGTATAAACAGGAACTATTCTGTAGCATTGTGTTACTACTAATTAAGTTGGTGGTTGCATTCGTAAATTGGAGTTCATTAGCCTTTTCGTCTGGAAGTCCCCAGTTAGAGGGGATTGAAGATTGGAGTATTAGCAAAAATAATGGCCTTTGATGGCTTTGACTATTTTTGTGACATTCCAGAAAAAAGAAAAAGGGTTGTTGCTTTATGGAAAGAGGAAGTTTTGTTGGCAGCAACTTTTCCATGAGGGATAAATCCTTTCAGGTTTTGTTTTTGAGATAGACAACTTGTGTGTGTTTTAATAGCTAATTGTTTCTTATTTAAGTGTTTTTCATAGAAGTAAGCAGAGTCTTAAGGAGCTCTTCTAAAAAGAGAAAGAATGAGTAAGAGAATGAGCACCCAGAGATTTTTAATAACATAGTATACAAGAACTGCCTTCTTGGACTGTACCAGAGCAGGAGCATTACATGTTGCCAGCATGTTCTTATTAGTATGCTCTTAAGATTTCTTTTTTCTTTCTTTCTTTCTTTCTTTCTTTCTTTCTTTCTTTCTTAACAGGGCAGGGGGAGAACAAATGAGGTATAGAACAAAAAAAATTAGTTGGTCTTGATAGTGTTTTGAGACTACCTGCTATATGGTTGAGTGACAAGTGGGTTCTGGAATAGCTTATTTTGCCTATATTGCATAGGAAGGGGGCCATATAGTTAGGGCTGTTTTTCATCCCCCGATCCTGCCTCCATCCTGATGGGCTCAGAAACAATTTGGTAGAATGGAAAGAACATTCAAATTAAGAAATGCAGTCTTGTATTATGTCTCTCAGGTGACCTTGGTCACTTCATGCAAATCCCTCAGTCCCCTTGTCTAACACGAGTCTGGGTCAGATGACTTCTTAGTTCCCTTCTGGCTCTAACACTAAAAATGCTCAACATTCTAGATATTTAAAGGATTAGAGTGGAAAGATTGTAGCTTAATAAAACAATCTCTTTCAGTCACAGATAAAAATAATTCCTCCTCCCTGCTGTAGAGCACAAAAAGTATCCTACACTAAATCACCAAATCCTTGAACTGATTGACAACATAGAGCCCACACTTGATTATTCTGGGAATGAAACACTCCTTTTTTAAAATTATTATTATTATTTTTTGTGACTGCTCTTGGTTACTTTATAAATTGTTAGCACTTTCACTGGACAATGATTAGGAATAAAGATAAAAGGGAAACTCAGAGACATTCTCTCATTAAAAATAATAATAAATGAAATATGGTTATATTGGAAAATATAAAAAATTCCAAAGAAATAAAAATTTCTCATAATCTTACCACCCCAATATAACCATGGTTACCAGTGTGGTGTATGTTTTTATATTGTTGCTATTTTTTTTTTTTAGTTTTTATTTTAATTCCAGTTAGTAAACATACAATGTTATATTAGTTTCAGGTGTACAATATAGTAATTCAATACTTCCATGCATCACCAGTGCTCACCACAAGTGCACTTCTCCTCGTATTGTTATTGTTTTAATATGGTATAAAAAATTGTGTATAAAAGGGACTTCCTAATACATTCGAGTTGACTTAATTTTAAACAGACTCCAGAGTATAAAGCTAGGCCAGAATGCATTCTGACTATATAATCTTAAAGATTATAAATATAAAGATATAGATATATGAATATAAATATAGATATATAAGTATAAATAAAAATATAAGATTATAAATATGAAATGGGGTAATTATCACCAAGCTCAGCTTCATTTATGGCTAAGGTGATCAAATTTAATTTTTCATCAAAATACTCTAATACAAATTTCTATAAGAAACATGTTTTATAAATTTTGGTATCATTATAGCCTATAGTGTTAGAAATAATATTTCTAGGAGATGGAACAAAAAATTTGTCCTTAATATCTCAACATCTTGTAAATCTTCTTGGCCTAACCTGGACTAGACTTAAGAGACAAATTTCAATAGTGATTATAGAAGACAGAGTGTGCATATAAACTTAAATTTAATTTAAAACTGACCAGCTGGTTAGGCGTTCAGTGTCCCTGAGACCATGGGAATGAGGTTATTCCTTTGTTGTTGTTGTTTTAATTCAAGTTAATATTCAGTGTAGTCTTGGCTTCAGGAGTAGAACCCAGTGATTTATCTCTTACATATGACACCCAGTGCTCATCCCAACAAGTGCTGTCCTTAATGCCCATCACCACCACCACCCCACCTCCCCTCCAGCCACCCTGTTTGTTCTCTGTATTTAAGGGTCTCCTATTCTTTAACTTACTCTTTATCTTCCCAATGAGGCAAAGGTTGCTCTGGTGCTTAAGGGTTATTTCTTTTTTTTTTTTTTCAATATATGAAGTTTATTGTCAAATTGGTTACCATACAACACCCAGTGCTCATCCCAAAAGGTGCCCTCCTCAATACCCATCACACCCCCCCCACCCCCCATCAACCCTCAGTTTGTTCTCAGTTTTTAACAGTCTCCTATGCTTTGGCTCTCTCCCACTCTAACCTCTTTTTTTTTTCCTTCCCCTCCCCCATGGGTGCACTTGTACCCCAATGTTTATAGCAGCACTCTCAACAATAGCCAAATTATGGAAAGAGCCTAAATGTCCATCAACTGATGAATGGATAAAGAAATTGTGGTTTATATACACAATGCAATACTACGTGGCAATGAGAAAGAATGAAATATGGCCTTTTGTAGCAACATGGATGGAACTGGAGAGTGTGATGCTAAGTGAAATAAGCCATACAGAGAAAGACAGATACCATATGGTTTCACTCTTATGTGGATCCTGAGAAACTTACAGAAATCCATGGGGGTTATTCCTTTTTAAGACTAAAGTTAAAAAAAAAGACTAATGTTCAATGTTAAACACACACACAAACACATCCACATCCACATCCACTCACATCATATATAGTGACATATACAGTTTCCACCCACCCTTCCTATTTTTCTTTTATTCTTAACCAATTTAATTTGTATATATAAATTTTTTTCATATGTATGAAATCTTAAGCATTTCTGTGTAGCTTGTTTGTCCTACTTAATATTGTTTTTTTCCATATCATAGTGACTATGAAATATACCATAATTTTTGTAACTCCAAATCGGTATGTATTTTGGTTACTTCTGGAATTCATATTTGTAGATATTGCTGTAGTAAGAATTTCTTAAAATATTTTTATGTACTTCCATTTCAGTTTCCTTGGTTTGTGCTTAAGGGTAAAGCTGTCCAGACATGGGATTTAAAATGATAAACCAAAAAGATGTGGCATATAAATTTTTCAGTTATCTGATCATGAAAGAAGATAGGAATAAAATGGATAATTGATAATTTTGAGAGAATTAGAAAGTCATGTGGCTGGATTTCTGTATATGGCAGCATCTTAGAATACTGGGTCTAAGTGGAACATTTGAGACAGTTCAGTCCAATCCCCTTCTCCATACTTGTGTATTCTAGATATTTCTATTTAACCCACTAGCCCTTACAGTTTTTTAGCTCAGATTGTTCTTAGGGCAAAATGCCTCTGACTCTAACATTCCCAAAAGACGTTTGGAAGGCATGCCAGGTGTGGAACAACTCTTTGATGTGTGAAACTACCCTGCTCATCTCAGGGCTCTAGTATCTTTGGTTGTAGCCTACAGAACGTCAGCAGGGACCCCCGGCCTTTGTACCAATCACAAATAGCCTCTAAATTTCCTAAATGCTTTCTAGAGTGCATACCACCACCTCCAAGAGAAATGCCAAAATTCATGATGGATATTTAAAACTATGTTTTATGAGAGTCTTTTATACATGGAGAAAAAAGCAACTACATAACAGAATTATAAGTTTATCTTATTTTTACTTAACATATAATTATATACAGAAATATACACTGGAAAGACATAAATCATTTTATTGGTGGTTATTTTCAGATGGAATGGCTGTGGGTGATTTTTAAAATATTCATTTCACTTTCCAAATTTTCCCCCATTGGGTTCCTCTTAAGTTTGTAACAGGGAAAATTATTTATACATGAAAAAAAGCAGTATCAACTGTTCAAGATATAGAACCAAAAATAAATTTACTACAATTGCTGCAATCATCAATTTGCACAAATGCAAATCATCATTTATGTTCTGTTTCTTTGAACTGTTGCATATCAGTTCAAGGTAGAGAAGAATATTAGGAAAGTATAGAAGAGAATGGATTTTTAAAAATTATTTTTGACTAGAAGAAACCTAAAAGGCATTTTCAGTGGTATCTGTGGCTTTTATGGTTTGAGTCAGTTAGGATCAGAAAGCAAATATTAAAGGTGATTTTTATAGGGTCAGATGACACTTAAAATCAGAATTTGTATCCTAGACACCTCTTCATTTGAGTGTTTTATTCTGTATGTAAAAGTTGAAGAAAGTCTGTTTTTATATCCCTTAAGCAGAGCAAGCCTTTCAGAGGTCCACTAGCATAGAGTTCTAATCAAGAGAACTCCTATGACTGTAGATGCCAGGGGCAAAGGAAATACCAGGGCCCATTTAAATGGCAATGGGGGGGGGGCGCCTGGGTGGCGCAGTCGGTTAAGCGTCCGACTTCAGCCAGGTCACGATCTCAGGGTCCATGAGTTCGAGCCCCGCGTCAGGCTCTGGGCTGATGGCTCAGAGCCTGGAGCCTGTTTCCGATTCTGTGTCTCCCTCTCTCTCTGTCCCTCCCCCGTTCATGCTCTGTCTCTCTCTGTCCCAAAAATAAATAAACGTTGAAAAAAAAAATTTAAAAAAAAAAAAAAAAAAAAAAAAAATGGCAATGGGGTCCAAGAGGTGAAACTTGAGAAGGTGGAAGCAGGAGTAAGGCCAAATTTCAGGAGATTTTTTAACAATGCCTTGAATTTAATACCCATACAAGAAAACAACTTTGGCCATACTGAGCCTATTGAATAAATCTAGACACACAAAATAGAGTCCTTGGGATTTGCATGTGAAGGGCTAGTTCCCTGGGAAGGTTGTTTGTCAGAAGTGGATTTGAGGTAAAAAGTGCTGAGAAGATAAAATCACCACACTGTTGGAATGACTTGTGGGGAGGGGCATGAGAAGAACTTGGAACTGAAAGAAGAAGACAGTTAAGAACCAAGGTAACTGCCAAAAAATTTTATGTGCCTTGTCAAACTTGAATGAGGTTAAAGCATGCAAGATCCAGGCTCCTCTGACTTGTCTTTCTGATCATTAACTCACCCTTGCCTCTCAGAGTAGCACTGATCCAGGTCCTGGATTCCAGATTATTTGCCAATCCAAACCTGCCTAATCCAGGTTCTTTGCCAAGACCACATTAGTAAGGAAAGGTTAGTGTTGCATGTGTGTATGGAATGTGTTGTTTGCTTTAAAATGGAATGATATCGAGAATCCTAACTAGTGTAAGTACTCAGAATAGCGGTGTGGAGGTGCTGGCTTATTCAAGTCATAGACAAAGGGCCAAAAGGCTGGAGAAGTTGAATTGTAGAGGGAATATATCAGATGGCATCAGAAACGCTGGCAGTGCCCAGACTGCACAGGGCCTTGAAGCCAGGGTATGAATCTCAGATTTTGTTGAAGTGCAAAAGGAAGCCATTTGAGGTTATAACCAGGAGAATGACATGCTCAGATTTCCATCTTTAAAAGACCACTCTAGGGGCGCCTGGGTGGCGCAGTCGGTTAAGCGTCCGACTTCAGCCAGGTCACGATCTCGCGGTCCGTGAGTTCGAGCCCCGCGTCAGGCTCTGGGCTGATGGCTCGGAGCCTGGAGCCTGTTTCCGATTCTGTGTCTCCCTCTCTCTCTGCCCGTCCCCCGTTCATGCTCTGTCTCTCTCTGTCCCAAAAATAAATAAAAAACGTTGAAAAAAAAAATTAAAAAAAAAAAAAAAAAAGACCACTCTAGGTAGTGTGTGATATGGGGAAGCAAGGAGACATATTGGAGGCAATGCATCATCCACGTGGGAGGTGATGGTGGCAGTGAAGATGGAAGAGGGAGGAGTAGAGGTGAATATTAGAGACTCATAACTTCTTGTTTTTGGAAGAGAAGGAAAATCTTTAATAGGGAACAGTTAGGATTTAGGCTTGTTTAATATTAATGCTTATGTAAGTCCTCTGTGTCATTTCTTAAGTTCTTTTGTTCCTAGCACTATCTTGATTCATAATTTAAAAGATAGAATGTTGGAAAGCCAAGTATCAGATGTAATATCACCATGCCTAGAGCAATGAAAATTTAATATTCATCAAATATTTACCTGTCATTCAAATTAGCCACCCTCCCCCACCATTATTTGTGATCTCCTGTCCCCTTCACTGTATCTGTCCCTAGACTAAATCTTCATTTGGATGATTTTTTTTTCTGTCTCTGACTCGGAAATACAGGTATCGTGTTTACTTTGTAATGTTGCTCACTTGCTTACATTAGATTCCTTCAGAAAGCAGAGCCTTGTAGGAAGGCTTGGGTAGAGGGAGGTGATAGGAAGTGGGGGAGGAGGGAGAGCTGACAGCATGTGTGTAACTAAGGTTACTACTCTTGGCAACTGGAGATTAGCTCCCTGAGGACTCTCTGAGGAACTTGTAAATACATCTGAGGATGTATCCCTTTGAAATTTTGGGGCTGAAGTGTATATTCACATGCTCCCCTCTTTGCTGGCAGAGGGTTGTCCCCAGAGGAGTAACTCCTCCACACTTCTAGGCTGCGGAAGTAAGCTCTGCCTCACAAAATCTTGAGGCAGAAAAGTAAAGAGACTTGGCAGGTGCTTAAAGGGAGATAATTTGAGTGAGCAGAACTGTCCATGGAGCTAACGCATCTGCTATGACCACTGTGCCTCTTGGGCAGACCACTGCCTGGCACAGGAAGCAGATGTCTCATAAATACTTACTAAGTGAATGGAATAAATGAGACGATGGAAGGAAGTGCTTTGTATACAGCTCAGCAGACCAGGTGCTGCTATCAATAATAATGTATTAGGGTCTGTGCTCCCAATGGATCCCTTGTCCTCAATCCCTTCCCAAACTCTTCTTTTTGATTCATAGGGGTCTTTGACCACACCCATGCTACTCTACTTCCTTTCTTCTCTCAGTACTGATGCTGGCCTATGGGCTTGACTCACCTCACACATTCTTTGGACATTGGTATGGTTCTGTTTCTGGGCTCTGTTCCAGCCCACCAAGGTGAGGAGCGGTATCTATTCCAGTGCAGCTGGGCTGCCTTGTGTTCAGTGTTTTTCTTAGAGTCTCTTCAGGGACATGATTCTTCCTTTTTTGGAATGTGTCCCCTGGGAGCCCAGGCCAGAAATACCCAGAGCACTCCTGTACTCACAGAAGTCCTTCACCTGTGCTCTTCAGCCACTGGTATCCTCCCATTACCTGGACCTTTAGGATAATGTTTCCCAACTAGGAATGCCCTGGAGTGCTTGTTAAATACATATTACCAGTGCATTCCTTTGGGAATTCAGCTTCAGTAAATGTGGGGCCTAGGAATCTGTTTTTAATAATACTGATTGATAGTAATCCTCAGAGAAGTATGAAAGGGAGTGGAGATTGGGTTCTAATAATTAGTGCCAAGGCATATTATTAAAATCAGCATTCTGCCTTTAACCATGACCTCCTTCTCCCCTTTACGGGAATTTATTTACATGGACAAGTACATACATGGTTTGAAAAGTCAGTTCATAAAGATCTACTGACTACCAGTTCTGTTTTCTGTCAGTGGTCTCTTGGGGGTCATTTAAGATTCAGTGCCTTGGTTTCTTTACCTTTGAAGATAGCTGCCCAGTACGTAACCTCAGTCCTTTGGCACAGAAATTTGGTTAAAATAAAACACCAATAAGAGAATGTCTTTAATATAGCTTAGACTCCCTAGAGAAAGGAATTTTACATTTACTGGTATTGAAGATTGTTATTGTTGCTAATAATACTACTGGAATTTATTGGCATCTTGTCTGTGTCTGCATATAGAGCTATTGTTTATACATAAAGAATGTTTTGCTCAGATGGTTGTCCTCTTGGGATATACCTTTTGTTTTTACAAGAGTTTCAGGAAACAACAGTCATACAGCTAGCCAGTGGTCATCCGGGTATACATTAGTGTATCCCATGTTGCTTTCTGAACAGAGGCTCAATTTAATGCAGTGGAATATCTTGAACTCTTAAAAGTGATCCAAAGTTCAGCTTGGTTCAGACTTAAGGTTCTGATTCTATATGAAGCATTCTGAAAAGTGTACTGGCTGCTCTCCTTTTACTCTTTCTGCCCGGGTTTTCTAAATGTGGATTAGAACACCACTTGCTAATCTTCAGCAGGTCTCTGCAGGGAAGAAATGTAACTGTTTGTAGGAATGAGAGTCATCCTATCCTGCCAGTCCTGCTAGAAAATTACAGGTGGGGAAAAAACATGTGTTTTATCATAATTATTGTACATACTTGGGAATATACCAGAATTGGCAGCTGTCCATAACCCTAGGATGAATACTTTATTAAGAAACATCGAGTGCCTACTATGTGCCAAATGTCAGGATTAGCCCTAGAGATAAAAATAACAAGCAAGACTCACAAGGTCCCTGCTCTATAGAGTGTTCCATCATGGAAGAGACAATCAGATAATTATAGAAATACACAATTAGGGACTATGCTATGGAGCAGATGTAGATCAGAATACAGGAAGAACATATAAAAGGGAGACCTGATTATGAGCTACCTTGTGTCTATAGGATGAATGTGTTAATTAGGAAAGAGAATGGAGAGGGAACAGCATTATGGGCACAGGAACAGCACATACGAAGGCCTGAGGTGAAAAGGAACATGGTGCATCCAAAGAACTGAAAAAGTGTCTGTGTAGTAGTAGCAGAGAGTGAGAACGGTATGAATTGAAGTTGAAGAGACTAACAAGTGATGAATCCTTCACAATGTCCTAGGATACTTTAAGAATTTTGGTCTTTATTTTAAGTGTCATGCGGAGAAGGGAAATGATAAGGTGGTTGTGTAGAAAATGGTTTGTGGGAGTAGAGGGGAAATAGGGAGACCATGGTGGTAGTCCAAAAGACAGATTATAGTCGTTTGACCTGAAGTAGTAGTGATGGAGGTGGAGGGGAAGAGGACAGATGCAGAAGTTATTTGTGATAAGAAATTGAAGGACTTCATAATACAGTGGCTATGGGGCTTGAAGGAGAGGAAAGTGTCAGAATAACTCTCAGATGTCTTCCATGAGGAAGACATTGGATAGAGGGAGAAGATTTTCACTGAGATAGGGAATACTTTCATCTGCTAATTTAATTATAGATAATTGAAAGGTTGATATAAAAATTCTATGCTAAGATATTGCTTCTTCACAAATTATCACATCTGGGGCTTGACACTACCCTTAGGCCAAGAAAAATACTTAATGCTTTGTTTATTTTGCTATTTTGAATTCCAGTGCACATTCTGAGGGAAAACCACTGCAGGATGACCATATAGATTGACTCAGCACATGCTTTAATTTCCCAGCAATGTGGAAACACCAAAATTTTAAAAATTTTCACTTCAGTAGGTTATCCATAATTTTGCAGTGACCAAAACTGGATGCAGTTCCATCCAGGAAGAAGCACTTCTAATATCAGCACATAATTAGGTTTTATATTTCTCTGTTAGAAGTGCTTTTAATTCAAAATATATAATGGTGGCAATGATGATAGTGGCAGTGTTGGTGGTCATGGTGATGACAATAGTGGTGATGGTTGTAGTGGCAGTGACAACAATGGTGGTGATGACACTGGTGATGGAGGTGGTAATGACAGTGGCAGTGGCAGTGATGGTGGTGGTGGCGGCAGATACAATAGTGGTCATGGGCGATGGTGGTGGTGGTGATGATGGCAGCAGTGGTGGTTACAATGATGATGGCAGCAGTGGTGGTGACCTTGGTGGTGGTGATGATGGATGTGGCAGTGATGACAGGGACTATGGCAATGATGCCAATGGTGGTAACAGTACAGTAGTGATTGTGGTGATGGTGGTGGTGGTGACAATGACACACTGGTGTGACACATTGTTGTCACAATGGTGGTGATGGTGACAGTGATCATGGTGGTGGTGACAATGACAGTGATGGTAGTGGTAGTAATGCTCAGAAGCAGGACACTCCCATCAGTGCTGAGGGCCATAATCATACTTTGAGGAGTCCAATCTGCATTTCCTGTTGCTTCGACCACAGAGCAGGGCAGAGTGCTCTGACTGGCCTTCTCATCATTGACCTCTCCAAACGCATGCACTGGGTAGAGATTTGCTTGATTCCTTTCCTGTTATTATTTTGGGTGAAGAGAAGCAAGAGAATTGGAGGGAATGTTTCAGTGTGACCCAGTGTTCGCATTTAGGTTAGCTTCCAGGAAGATTTACAAATGGTTCAAGCAATATCTTCAAATACCTTTAAAAAAAGGGGAACTTGAAACACCTAGCTACTGTTCCAGTTCTCTTTTCATTGCTAAACTTCTCTAGTGAGAAACTTTCATTTCTGTTTCCTCTTCTGCCATGAAGTTTATCTTGTTCAATTCCACTGGCCTTTTGTTTCTCTGCTTTCATTCTCATTATCTCCAGATGACTGAGATTTTCTAGCAGTGTGAGCTTAGGCAATCCATATGCATGCCCTGTTCTCCTTGCCTTGCTTTCTTTTTCTCCATAATACTTAGCATCTGGTGCACCATAGCTCACTGGTTTATATCTGTAGGTTCTTTCTCCTTGTATGAAAATTACAAGTTCCATGAGGGCAGAGACTTTGCTTTACTGTTTTATTCCAAAAATCTGCAGTCGTACCTGGCACATAGTTGGAGGTTCATAAATAGTAGTTTAATGAATGTATAAAGTTGTTTAACTTCCCTGTTTCCTGTTAAGCCAAGTGATATAGTAATGCTAATCTCATATAATCACTATGAAGATTAAATGAAATAATGTAAGTAAAGTACCTGGCGTTCCCAGCCTGGCATAGTAATGGCTGGCAATTTGTTAGATGGTCCTTGACACCTTTTTTTTCTTATAGCTTCTTTTTCTTTAATATTTATAATGATATACTAAGCTTCTTAACTCCTAGTGATGGATCTATACTTTCTTTCATTTGTCTACCAACTGACCAGTTTCAGAGACCTACCCAGTGGACCTAAGTAAGGAAGTCCCAGGTTTTGTCCCTTTCAGTTTGCTTATTCACAAGACTTGGATCATTGTTAATAAAATATACCATTAATTATCATCATTTATAATTTGATTATGGTATTTTTCGTATATGATTCTAGAATCCATGTGTTATTTTTAATATGCCTAGCAGTAGTATCATGAATTATCCTATGAGGTAGCTGTCATTATCCTCACTTTACAGTTGAGGAAACTGAGGCTTAGAGAGATTGATATCTTACCTATGGGTACACACACCTAGTAAGTGGTGGATGAAGAACTCATTCTTAGATCAGCTTCCTTCTGTTTCTTCCCTTACCCACCCATCTGAAGGACAGGTACTGAGTGTATGCCATGCTAGGCATAATGCTAGGCTCTGGCCACACTGATGCTAGACTCTGGCCACACAACAGGGAAAATATCAAGGCAGGACTTGTGACCACAACACATCACTGTTACCATCACCACCACACCTCTGCTGAACACACTGTAGAGTTCCAATTCTAGGTTGAGCCCTACTCAGGGATTACTTCTCTATTTCAGACTTGCTTCAAGCTGAAAATATCTAAATCTAAACTCATGAATTGCCTCCCTTTCTGCCAACTGCTTAATCTTCCCACCAAAATTAAATATTTCTTTACCTCCATTATAAAAACCACTTGTCATCTTTCTAGTCACATGTCTCAAAACTTGGGAGTAATTTTGATTATCCTATCTCTTTTATTCCGTACTTTAAATACATACCCAAGACTTCTTGATTGTTTTTATCCTTGAAAATATCTCTCTAGTTTCTACCTCCCCAGTTCCTTTCTACCATTCTAATATCAGCCTCTATGGCCTGATCCCTGACTTACTGAAATTAGCTTCAAGACTTGGTGTTAGCTTTATCCTCTGCTTCAGATTCCACTAAATCATAAGCCTCCTAAAGGCCTAGAGTCTTATTAACTCTTACCTCCCCAATACTATACCAGGCACATAGGAAACATTCAGATGGCTATTGAATTAAAGGACGCTTGATGCTTAGACCACAGTTTTCAAAATTGATCTTGAGGTTTATTTGGAGATTTTAAGTAGTTTTCCTGGAAGATCATGTGAGTGTAGTACAAATAGTCTGTACTCTGTATCTTAGTAATACATATTTTTAACAAAGTCTATTTCTGCTTTTTCCATTAATATATGCTATCTTTGTATTTGTTTTAAATTCCTAGACAAATTTATGTTTAAAATATAAAGTAGTAAATATTTTTTTTCATTAAAGGATATCACTCTTCCATTTTTCTGGTGCTATTATAACTCTATAGAAATGCAATTTGAGAACCACAAAGAATTACAAAGAAATTATGAGCCACTAAAAATTTTAGATGTTACTGGATTGGACAGGTTAATTTCTATCCTCAAGAGGGTTTCCCCCATTTGGAGTAGAGCAATTGAGTATTTTTTGAATCCCTAAAATTACTGTGTTTTCAGATCAGGAAATTGATGAGGATAGGATGGGTGTGCCAGCAGTGTTCTTCCTCACTTTGTTTTCTCACTGAGTGAACTTTCCCTGAGCTCATTGTTGGACCATTAACCTTCTTTCACACTCAGGAGATACATGCTCATTTGTGGTGTAGTAGACATCAGTGCATCTTATATGATTTTGTTTTTTCATATCCTTACTTTTCTTATTTTAAGTAAATTGTTTGCACAGTTAGCAATGCCTTTGGACTGAATAAATTTTGTAATCTTAATATTTTGAAGAAATTATGCTTGTGGCATTTTTAAATGTGCATCATGACTTAAAGAAATCATTAATCTTATTGACCATTCAAAGGTCATGTATGCTTTCTTCAGGACTCAAATTGAAGTAGAATAATAACTATAAATAATTATGTCCCCAAATAAAGCTTTTTATAAATGACTTAATGGTGACTAAATATTTTATTAAGAGAGTAGGACTTTTTATAAGGATATTAACTATAATTTAATATGCTTATTATATAATATCATGCAAATTGTTGTAAAAAAACTTGAATGTTATGTAACAAATACTATTGGATTATAACATTTGACAAATCATGATTTGGAATTTAGCATCGGTCGGTAGTGAAGTTTTGCTTTTTTGTATTTAAACTAAAAAAAATGATTCAGAGTAGATTTGCCTTATTTTATTAGAAACTATCTAGTGGCAAAACCTAGCTTCACAATGTTACCCAGAAATTGCTATGTTTTTTGTGTTAGTAAAAAGACAGCATGAAATTTTCAAATACTGTCTTCAGTGAACAAATGGTATCTTTCTGTAGTGACTGTATCAGATCTATCTGATCACATAAGACTTTTTTTGAATGAATGAAAAATATTGAATTTGTATTAGGTACTCAAGATTCAGCAGTGTAGAGAATGGACAAAATCACTAACTTCTTGGAGCTTACATTTTAATGTGGAAATGCAAACAAACAGGTTACTTTCAGATAGTGATAAGTGCTAAGCAGAAAATTAAGGACAGTGTGATAGTGATTGCTTCTAGTCAGGGACATCAGGAAGTCTTATTGGGAGGTGACATCACAACTGAACTGATGTTTACATGCTGAAAAGAGTCTGTTTATGAAGATCTTGGGGAGAACAGTTTGGGACAAGTGTGAAGGTTTGAATGGGAACCAGCACTATGTGTTCAAGAAACCAAGGGAAGGCCAAAAGAGCCTGGAGTGTAGGGAACAGGATATGAGTGTTGGGAAGTGGGATCAGGCAGGCTGGCAGAATTTAAGCACTGATATAATATATAATAATAATAATGTGTTGTACACTATTATAAGGAGTTTGGATTTTATTCCATGGTCAGTGGGACACCACTGAGGGTTTTGAACAAGGGTACAGCCAGATCTGTAGCTGCCAGCTTCAAATTGTACATTGTTGAAAAGTTTCTTTTCAATGGAAATACGTTTTCTTTGTATTTTATAGAATCGACCAGAGGGCTACCATTTGGTCAAAGGACACTTTTGAGACTCGGCAAGAGTTAAATGAGGTAGGTGTCATCATTATTAGTTGTATGAACATGAATTAGCTAATCATGAAATGTATTATTCTTTTTCCTAGTATGAGGAATTCTTTCTGATTAAAACTTTAAGTGTTTTTACTCTTAAGTGAATTTGTTTTTCCTGTAGCTCTTTGGATAATGCTTTTCCTCATTCTGGAGCAAATGTATTTAAAATATTATCTGCAAGATTGCTCACTGTATCTTGGACATAAACCAAGTCCAGTAATTTAAAAAAATTTTTAACGTTTATTCATTTTTGAGAGACACAGAGAGATGGAGCGTAAGCGGGGGAGGAGCAAAGAGAGAGAGAGAGAGGGAGAGAGAGACAGAATGTGAAGCAGGCTCCAGGCTCTGAGCCATCAGCACATTGCACAATGTGGGGCTCGAACTCACTGACTGGGAGATCATGACCTGAGTTGAAGTCAGATGTCCAACCGACTGAGCCACCCAAGCTCCAGTGGTCATTTTACTACACTCTTTTCAACTTTGCATTAGGATTGTATAATCATGGCTATGGCAGTTCCATTTGTAGAATTTTCTCTTAATTTTATTCTCCCTCTCTCTATTTCTAATGGCAAATATAATCATGCTTACTATTTATCCATGGAGTATAATATAGTTTGGTGTTTGCAGTATGGTCTTCTTAGTATGCTTTGAAACATTGAAGTCCTGTTTTCCACTCCAAATGGTTTCTCACCAAACCAGACATCACTATGTTAATGTTTGTTCTAAATTTTCTTTGAAATAGATAATTTAATCCTCCTGCTGGAAATCGATATAACATAATTAGGATCCGTTATTCTGAATGCCTTGGCTTAAGGCCTTGGTTTGAAATACTGTCTAGTTTCCCTGCCCTCATTTTATAATTAAGGAGCAGTGGGTGGTATATCTGATTAGGACTACAGCAAAAGGAATGAAAAGACTGGATGCTCAGATGCCAGGAAGAGATGATGGACTTGAGGCATACTGTTTATAAGTCATTTGAAGATTGATCTCTTCTCCCCCTCCAAGAAAAAGGTAATTAGCTAAATTTAGGGGATTTTCTTTTTCTTTTTTTTACTTTAGAATTTGGCAGAAATGAATAGACAAAGGTAAACTAGATGATTGATTAAATTAAGTTAGATAAATAACTAAAGTTGTGGAAAATGACCTAAAGTTAACAACATAGAACACTGCTTGTTATTTATTTGTGCATAGAGACAGCCTTCACATTCCACAATCTCACTCATGGTAACAAGAGTGACAAAGAGTTTAAGAAAAAAGAGGCAAGAGCCTGAATCAATGAATACATTGTGAACAAGTAAAATGCTAGCTATAAAGAAGCATTGATTTGTTTTGACATAAGTGAGTAGAAAAATGAAGTGATTGTAAGAATCAACTTGTGATAGGTTTCAAGTATTTGCGAGAAACTCAGATTTATGAGCTGGAAATCCATGAGAATGCTGAGATTACTTGGGCATTCCAAAATCACAGCTGTAAAAAGCTCTATTTGAAATTTGTTTTCCTGTATTTGTTTGCTGTATTGTATTGGCAAATTTCATGAAATATGCCAATTCACTGCTCTGGGATTAGATGGGTGCAAGAGCATTGAATGGAGTCATGATTTCAAAAGAGGAGGCAACGCCCTATTTTAAATGTGTGCTCTTCCATGATAAGGTGGTGCTGCTGATCTGCTCTGCTTGATAAGATTCAGTGTGTGTTCAAAGTGGTTTTGTTCCAGTCAGGGGGAAAACTATGTGGGGTATGTACAGATCCACATCCTTTCATGCAGTTTCTGTTGTGACTGAAATTTGGGGGCCAGAGGAAACCTTAGAAAAACTTGAATAGAGACAGTATGAGTGGATCCAAGCCCATGCAGGGAGAGTTAATATCATTGAAGGAGACATCCTACAGAGTGGAAATATATTTAACTGGGTTTTCCCCAGCATTTCCCAAATGTATGGAAAACCAAATTATTTTATGGAAGAAGTCCATAACATAACATTTCTTTAGGCAACAGAGTCCTGTGGAACACAGGTGGGAAATGCTGCTTTAGTATTTTTTAAAAATTAATGTTTATTTTTGAGAGAGAGTGAGAGAGCACAAGTGGGGGAGGGGAAGATTGAGAGGGAGACACAGAATCTGAAGCAGTCTCCAGGCTCTGAGCTGTCGCACAGAGCCCGACGCAAGGCTCAAACCCACGAGCCATGACGTCATGACCGGAGCCGAAGTCAGACGCTTAACTGACTGAGCCACCCAGGCACCTCTAGTATTTTTAATGGAAATGGAAAATATATATAGAATAGTGTGTATATCCCAAATGTACAGCTGGATAAATTCTCATAAAGTGTGTAACTAGCACCTAGATTAAGAAACACTATTATTAGCATCCCAGACACCCCTTAGTAATTCCTTCCAGTCACTACTCTCCAATTAGGATAACGATTCTTCAGACTGAAATAAATTTGTTTTGTCTATTATTGAGCTTTTCACAAATGCACTGTATGTACTTTTTTGTGTCTGGTTTCATTTACTCAGTATTACTCAGTGCTTCTGAGATTCATACATATTTAGGTATGTAGTTTAAGTTTTCATTCTCCTTGCTGTAACCCATTGTATGTTTTTTTCCTCTAGTTTTTGACTATTATGATAAGTTGTTACTGAGAATAATTTTTTTTTAATGAGTTGTGGTTTGGTATCTGAACAAGTGACTTTTTATACAAGTATTCCTTCCATCTGTAAATGGAAATACAAGGTGGAATTTTTGTTATGTGAGCTCTCTTCATTGCTCTTTGTTTCTTTCTTGTATTTATTTACCACTGCCCCCTTCTGTACCACACACATACAGCTATCTAGTTTTGTAAAAAGAACCCACCAGTTCCGTATCTGTTTTCCTTCTTCATCCCAATTGCAAATCTAAAGTCAAAAGAGTTTCTTGAGTTTCATGAGAAGATGGTCCACAAATATTTTCCAGACATTTCCATAGACCCTAAAGTTTTATATATAATATATAATGAAGGAGACATCCTATAGAGTGGAAATACATTTAACTGGTTATTATGTGTGTATATATATATATAAAATAAAAATTTTAAGATGCTACGTATGTGCTTTATTTATATTTTCCCCAAATTTCATCTGGCAATTTACTTCTACTTTTTGAACTTTTTAATTATACTTTCTCTGTCACAGATAGATGGGGCTCAGCTATATTTTGGTTCCAGAACTGGTACTTGACCCAAGGTGTCCTTTACTCAGTGATACATGGTGTAATAAATCCACATATAAGCATCTGTCTCTGGGTGTATTCCCCTACTTTCCCAGTGAACTGGAAAACTCACTCACTTATTATTTCCAGTTGGCATGAATATAGATTTGATTGTAGCTAGTCTCATTTTTGTTAAGTGAGTCTCAAGCTACTAGTCTTTGACCTTGGGTCTCTTGATAAGACTTGTATCTTCATCCTATGAGTTTTAGTGTCTCTGAGACTATGTGATAGGAGTTTATAGCTGAAAAACTGAGTAAGTCTCCCTGTTGCCATTGACCTGGACTGTCAGATTCTTCATCTGTAAGACATCAAGAGGTTTTATTTTTTGGAGTCTTCTGGATCCTGCTTGGAAAGTATTCTAGACTTAAGATCTATCCACTACCCATGTCTCATCCATCTTAATCCTTGGTTTTAATTATTCTTCCATGTCCATATAATTGATAAGCACTCAGTAGATCAAAAAATTGAAGGATAAAATGAGAACAAATATTGTTTTCCTTCTCTACATATTACTAAATCCTCTTCCTGGCTGGCTTTAGTTCCAATTAGAAAAATAGCAGATGCATAAAGAAAACTAATGGATCTCCCCTTCCCTGAGAAAGCATGCCATATTGTGTCTTCAAACGACTTTTTCTATTATAGACCACAGATAATAAAGCATCACATCAACTTATTTTAGTTTTTCATTTGGAAAATTGAGGCAGGAAGTAGTTTTTTTTAATTTTTAAAAAATGTTTATTTATTTATTGAAGGAGAGAGAGGTAGAGTGTGAGTAGGGGAGGGGTAGAGAGAGAGGGAGACACAGAATCCAAAGCCGGCTCCAGGCTCTGAGCTGTCAGCACAGAGCCTGACGTTGGGCTCAAACTCATGAACTGTGAGATCATGACCTGAGCCAAAGTCAGACACTTAATCGACTGAGCCACCCAGGCACTCTGGCAATAAGTTTTGAATTGGGTTAACTTAAGAGCCCTTTCAGTTTTAACATTTATTGATTCTCTCCCCCTCCAACCCCCATTTTTATTCATTTTCCCAATGCTTGAAGGCCTAGTTTGGGGAGCATATATTAGATCTTCTCTGTTCCTTTCTTTCCTTTCATTCTTCTTTCACCATAAATTGGCTTTCTTCAGTGATATGCTTGGATTCCTTTCCCTTGTTTTTTGCATATCTATTACTATATTTGATTTGTGGTTACCGTTAGGTTTGTATGTGACATCTGCATATAGCAGTCTATATTAAGTTGATGGTCACTTAAGTTTGAACCCATTCTTTACTTCTCTCCTCCCATGTTTTAGGTATATGGTGTCATACTTTACATCCTTTTATTTTGTGAGTCCCTTGACTAATATTTATTGATATACTTATTTTTATTGCTTTTGTACCTTCTACTTTTCTTACACTTATTTATGCTCTTTCCATACACAGAGTCCCCTTTCACATTTCTTGTAGGGCTGGTTTAGTGATCATAAACTCCTTTAGCTTTTGTTTTTCTGAGAAACTCTTTATCTCTCCTTCTATTCAGAATGATAGCCTTGCTGGATAGAATATTCTTGACTGAAGATTTTTACCATTCAGCACTTTGAATATACCATGCCACTCTCTTCTGGCCTGTGAAGTTTTTGCTGAAAAATCTGCTGATAGCCTTTTGGGGTTTCCCTTGTATGTAACTGTATTCTTTTGTCTTGCTCTTTTAAAATTCTCTGTTTATCACTACTCTTTACCATCTTAATTACTATGTGTCTTGATGTGGACCTCCTTGGGTTGATTTTGTTGGGGTCTCTCTGTGCATATCTGGATCTGGATATCTGTTTCTTTCTCCAGATTAGGGAGATTTTCAGCTATTATTTCTTCAAACAAATTTTCCACTCCCTTTTCTGTCTCTTTTTCTTCTGAGATCCCCATGATGTGAATGTTATTGCACTTGATGGAATTGCTGAATTCCCTAAATCTATTCTCATTTTGCATAATTCTTTTTCTCTCATCTGCTCAGCTTGATTACTTTCCATTTCTCTGTCCTCCAGATCACTAATTCATTCTTCTGCTTCTTCTAGCCTGCTATTTATTCCACCTATTGTATTTTTAATTTATTGAGTTCATCTCTGATCAGTTCTTTTTTATTTTCTATCTCTTTGTTAAGGATCTCACTGAGGTACTCCACTCTTCATAAGTCCAATGAGTATCTTTATGACCATTACTTTAAATTCTCTAGCAGGCATATTACTTACCTCCATTTAGCTTCAGTCTCTTACTGTGGTTTGGTCCTGTTCTTTCATTTGGGACATATTCCTCTGTCTCCTTATTTTGTCTAACTTCCTGTGGCTTTTTCTCTGTGTTAGGAAAGTTATCTGTCTCCTGCTCTTGAAAATAGTGGGTGGGGTGTGCATTTTTAACAAGAGAGTACTTGCCCTTTTCCAGAAGTGATGCAGCCATTGTTGAGACTGGGCCAGCTGGGCAACTGCAAAATGTGCAAGGGTTGGGTCGGTGCAGTGCCCATAAATTTTACATGATGGCCCTCTTCCACAGGGGACATACCATTGCTGCCAGGACCAGTGCCAGCTAGAGCCTGATCCACAAAGTGCACATGGACAGGGCACTCAGTTTTAAATTTTTTTTTTCAACGTTTTTTTTTTATTTATTTTTGGGACAGAGAGAGGCAGAGCATGAACGGGGGAGGGGCAGAGAGAGAGGGAGACACAGAATCGGAAACAGGCTCCAGGCTCCGAGCCGTCAGCCCAGAGCCTGACGCGGGGCTCGAACTCACGGACCGCGAGATCGTGACCTGGCTGAAGTCGGACGCTCAACCGACTGCGCCACCCAGGCGCCCCAGGGGCACTCAGTTTTAACAAAGTGTGTGTATCCTTATAGGAGGTGACCTGCCAACACTGCAGCTCAATCAAAGCCTTGCAAAGCATGCTGTCTGGAGACATGTTGTTGGTAAGGTTTGCACCAGTCTTCTAGGAAAGAGGACTCACAGTCCCAGGACTGAGGCAGGCCAGGCTGGAGGGGGAAGGGCATAGTGTAAACAAGTTAGGTAGCAAATGCTGGCAGCACTGCCCTGGTTCCCACAGATGGCCATGTGTTTATCCTGGGACCAGGGGAGGGAAATGGCACCTGCTAGCTCCTTTGTTCCTAGAGGAGTCTTCTAGCAAATTCTGTACTCTGGAACCTGCAGTTAGTAAATAACTCCCTCCCGTATGCCCTGGGCATTTTTCAAACTGCTGCTTCTATCCTATATATTTCCATGGGCTATTTGTCGTGCTATCTCTTTAAGGGTAGGACTCAGTTTTCTGTTGCCCTCTTGGCTCTCTCAAAGCTGAGCCTGCTGATTTTTAAAGTTCCAGGCTTTAAGTCCTGCTAGTTGTAAGAACTCACAAAATTTGGCCCCTCTGTTTTTCAAAGTTAAATGTTATAGGTATTTGTTTTCCCCATGCAGGCTCCCTGGTGTGAGCATCTGTTTCTCTTCTCCCTCCATATCTGTGGCTCCCTTCCATAGGCAGCCACAGCTTGTTTAACACCCCACTATGTTTGTGCCCTTCTTACCCCCTTCCATGTGACCTTTTTACTACATTTAGTTGTGGAGTTTGTTTGCCAGTTTTTGGATCATTTTCTGGGCTATTTACACTGATAATGTAAGTGTCTAGTATCTGTAGGGTGAGGTGAACTTAGGGTCCTTCTACTCTCCAATCGTCCCTGGAAGTCCTCTAGGGAGAAAACAATAAAAAGTGTTATAAAAATGCCATAATCACTTAATTTAATTATTTATAAATTTTGTACAAGAATAAGAGATGCTACATGATCAAAGGTGAAGAATTGAGGTCAATTTACCTGAAATAGTACAGCCTAAGAACATACTGAAATTCTAGTCAATTTGGACTTTCTGCCATTATACTTGCCTAACCCAGCTCTTCTGTTATCATCTTACAGAAGGAAATGGTCACTTCAAAAAATGTCCATGACTTCTGGGCTCAGGAAAAAAGTGTTTTATTTTCTTATCTGATAAATACTTTGAAGGTATTCTGCACTTAACTTGTGGATAAAGCAAGTTTCTGCTGAGTGAATAAGAGTTTGTTTCTATTTCACTTTTTGCCTGGAATTCCAAGGTCCTAGAGGTAAGGTCGGCTACAAGCCAATGGGCACTGAAAGAAAAATTTGACTTTAATTGCTCTTACATGGATTCCTTATTTCCTTTCCCTCTGAGGCTTGTTGGCTATAAAACTATCTTACACTGTCATGGGCCAATGTAGAGTTAACCTCTCTAGGCCTAAGGAACCAGTTTATAAATCTGAAAAAAAAATCTTTCCATTGGTTAATGTTTACCAAAAAGACATATGTTAAGCACAAAGAAGAAGCAGCTATTCAACATTGGAATTAGAAAACAAATACATGCCACATTAGTCTTTTGCCCACAATAAGCCCTACAAGTTTATTCTGAGAATTTCAAGGTAAGTAAGTCTTAAAGGGTAATTGAGGGAAATATTTCTAGCCTTCTCTGTGTCCCCAGAATCAAACTTTGGAGACATATAATTCCTACCAAGTAAGGAGTCCAAGTGAAATGACTGACTGTTAAAGCACAGAAGAACCTATAACCTTAATATAATTAAAAGACTAGAATAAGTTCACGTATAGGGTAAAGTAGAAAAGATGGAAGATATGGAGAATGTTCTTAGACAGTTTGAGATCCTGGAGGTTTAAGGCAACCTGCTGAGATGCCACCCATGGCTAAATGGAGTTGACATTATGCTTGAAGGGGCTGAGGAATTATGGGGACAGATATTAGCATGGCTATCATTCTGACATTGAAGTAACTGAATATAAAAGGGGCCTCTTATGGAGAGGAAGAAACTAACCCAAATGAAAATCAATGAAGCATGTATATCCAGATCATGGGATGTATTTATAGGAGAAAAGAAATTGATAACTAATAGTAAATGTCAAAATGGTAATGTTAATATAACCTTTGTACCCTATTTAGCTCTTTCTAACTCTGTGAAGTGGAGAGTAGGAAAAGGAAATGCCCTCTGAAAGTAGAGAAAATTCTAGTCACATTATGTCAACTTTTCTAATTGAAAGAATAGTCACACTGGCTATGCCATTTTATCTGGTAATGAGTAAAACCTAGTATATCTGAAAGAAACCAACAATCACAAGTTCTTTGATACCATATTGGACTCCTTTTATGAGTCCTTACAAAAAGAGTGTAATAGAATCTTTTTAATGAAATAAATATTCTGAAGTGCAGTACTATTCTGAAGATTCCATCAGGAGTCCACTGAGTTTACAGAATAGAGTTGGAATATTTTACGTGTTAATTGACTGTACAGGGCATCCCAGAGATGTGTTCTATACCTATGGCTGCTTTGAAGTTTAGTTTTGACCTTATCAAAAATAGCTGGGACATTTCTATATTTGTTTGTGGTATCATCACTCTCAGTGACTGGCAAAAAACTAGAGGAAGAAAAAAATGCCCAAAGTGCAATTGGATTCAGTCTTTTCTTGTGCTACAGCCTGACTGAGGTTCTACCATAAAGAAACTATCTTTAGGAGTGCCATTGGAATTTTCAAGAAGGGTCTGTGTTATAAGAAACAAGTGTAATAAATTGTTCACATGCAGCAAATTTTCCATAATGACCTAACATCAATAATAAGTTCTTATTTCACAAAGTGGACATCTATTTTACATAGCTTGCCGTGAAAGAGATCATTTATCTACCAGAAACCAGTTTGAAAAATTCACAATTCTTTTATATCAGTACTGTTGTTACTCTTTGTTGAGTTATGCTAGTCAAAATAACTCAACATTAGCCTCAACATTAAAGATACCTGCCTCTTTACAGTCTATGAAGAATCCTTTAATACTTTTTTTTAAAGTAGACCAATTTTCACATTTGTAGTGCTCCTTTCTGAGCCTATATGCATGTGTCTATACATGTGTCTCCATGCAAAGAATTTAATTGTCTTTTTATTACCATCCAAAGGTTAGTATATAGATATTTTGGCCTCAAGTTGTATCAGACCTCAAGGTGGTACTTACTGTTTCATTTGAAATGTTTCTCCCTCAAAATTGTTTTAATTTTGAGAAAATAATATAATAAGAGGCTGCTTTAGGCCTTTGATACTCTTCAGTTAGCTGAATGGTATTATTTCTGAAGGAATAATAATCAGCTGTATTTTTCTAGTAAAATGCAAATCTAGACTATAGGGGTTGGCCATAGTTCAGAATTAATTGAATATTTTCCTCTTTTTTATCTTTTTTTCAAGTATCTGGGATTTTTTTTCCTTGTGGCTTAAAGTCAATTCAACATGGCTTTAATAATAACAGAATTTTATTGACTTACACAGTGTGAACTTTTAGGATCAGGATAGGCTCCATGCATGGCTAGATCCAGGGATTAAAAACTTGTCATGTAGATGGCATCTCTTTCCATCTCTTATCTCTGCTTTCCTATACTGGCTCTATTTTTAGATTGACCTTTCTCTAGGGACATTATTCTTACAGCTAGCAATTCCAGTGTATATTAGTTTTTTATTACTGTGTATCAAATTAACAAAAGCTTACTGGTTTTGAAGGCCTATTTATTAGCTCACAGTTATGTAGGTCATAAATCTGGGTGGATTCACTTGGATTCTCTGCTCAAGTTCTCATAAAACTGAAATGAAGCATTGGCTACAATAGGTTCTTATCTGGAGATTCTGAAGAAGTTTCCATGTCCAAGTTCATTCAGGTTGTTGCTTGAATTTACTTTTT
Organism: Panthera uncia; assembly: GCF_023721935.1. Lineage (NCBI taxonomy): Eukaryota > Metazoa > Chordata > Mammalia > Carnivora > Felidae > Panthera > Panthera uncia. The sequence continues at coordinate 19,963,978 of NC_064818.1, read as the reverse complement.
CAGGGTTGTAGGATTATGGTCCCTGCTTCCATGCTAATCATCAGCTGAGGGCAGCTTTCAGATTTTAGAGGTTACCTGCATTCCTTCTCACATGACTGCCTTCATCACTGAGCCACCAACAGCAACAGCACACCAAATCCTTCTGTGCTTCAAATTTCTCTGATGTTGTCTTTTGCCGCCAGCTGGAAGAAACTACCTGCCTTAAAGGGCTCACCTGATTGGGTGATAATCTCTATATCTTTGGTCAACTGAGTTAAGATTTAATTAAATCTGCAAAATCCCTCATAGCAGCACCCAGATTAGTATTTGAATAATGAGGGTACATGAATCTTGGGCCATTCACAGAGTAAAAGGGTAGAAAGTCCTAACTTCAGTTTCATTTATGTAGGTTGGGGCATGGAGCTTCTGGCTGAACCAGTCACTATGACCTTGAGGTTTGGAATTAACTGATTGGCTAGATGTAGACTATATTTCCCACTTTAGATCTGGGAGTGCTGTCATCAGAAGGTGTATAAATGGATGCTGGAATGCATAATACTCGTCTCTGAAACATGGTATCCAATGTAATTTTCCTGTGTGCTGGACTACTTAAGGATGTCATTTGGAAATTTTTTGGTATGGTTTTCTGAGTTGAGATAAAGTGACCTTCCTTCCTTACCAAGGTTTCTTCCTCAGCTGGCACAGTGTCCTATTATCATTTAATTTCAGACAATTTCTTGTCAGTTGTCAATGAGGACATCCTGTAGCCAACATGTTCTTAGTTGCAGTTGCATGAACGACACAGCAAAGAAACTCAGAACAGTTTCCAGGCTGGTTTAATCTGTCCTGCCATTCAGAGGCAACTATCCAGCCTGGCTTTTTGTTTCTGGGAGAATCAGATCTAAGGTCCTCATTCTCAGGAGAATCCTTAGATGCTGGCAGAAAAGGCAGAAGCTATGCCAACAATTGCCTATATTCTTCCTCATCTGAGAATTAGAAAAACTACAGAGGTGTTAAGCTGAGCAGAGGAGGTGTGGTAACCCCTACCATAGCTGATCGACCTGTGTTTGCCATTTGTCTACTGGCCTTCCCCATCTGCCACACTCCACTAGAGTTTTGTCCCATTGGCTCCTGCTCTTTCTTCTGCTATACTCTCATGATTCTTCTCCTTGTTGCTCATTCTTTTGTTTAATTCTCTTCATACTACTAGTTTTTTGCTCTCTCATGGAAAACTAGAGCAGGCTGTGTCTACTGCAGTGACTCTCAGGTGTGCTGTAGTTTTTACTGCTTCATAGGAAAAAAAAAAGAAAGAAAAAAAAAAAAAACCAAGAACAATGCAGTGAGTTTTTCCATAAAGCTGGATGCTTTTATTTAGAGAGTGGTCTTTTATTTAGAGATTGGTCTAAAATTTCCATTTTCTGATGAAATGATGGGAAGGGTTTATTTGTTTATTTGTTTTCCCACATGCTCTTACTTGGCAGGATATAAAGCTGACAGCTATATATATATATATATATATATATATATATATTCCCTTGACCCCTAATAGCTTTAAAAAATATTTCTGCTTGTTCTAAGACTGAAATTTTGCCTTAAAGCTAAGACTTTTTGAATATTTTCTCTAAGGAGTAATTCTTTCTTTTAACAGTGTTTATTTAGAAGCAACTATGTACCCAGCTCTGGATCTGGTACTAGGATGGTGTGTGGGGCTGCAGTAGAAGAATGAAATTTGTAATCTCCACTTTCCAGGGAGATAGAAATACACATCAACTTAATATCCTATAGTCTGGCCTTGCTAGTATTGGTATATTTTGATTTTTTAAGATATTATTGGCTTTCTTAGGGCTATAAAAATCAGATTTTAAAACAGGTAGATGATTTTTTTTGGTTTTCTAAAAAAAATTCATATTTGAGGAAATAACTAATACTTTCCAGTGTGATCTGCCACCTTTAAGGCATAGATAGGTAGTGTATTTCATCTGACATGTGATTTTATGATTTTTGGTGGAATAGTTATTGATCTCTAATATTCATTGAATTTTAGAAATTGAAGTGGTTAAGGTAGTGGCATCAGGAAAAACAAGGGGCCTAAAGCCCAGCATAGTTGTATGGTTTGCCCAGGGACACAGAATAAGCCAGTGGTAGATTTATGATTAAAAGCTCCTATGGGGCCAGTACTGTGCCATGTTTTACTGAGTTTAGTTTTTCTTCTTTTTTTAAATTTAACTATAATGGACATACAGCATTATAGTAGTTTCAGATGTACAATGTAATTATTTGGCACTTGTACACCCTAAAAAATGTTCATCAGAAGCGATGTAGTCTGTTACCATAAAAAGTTACAAAAAATTTTTTCTTGTGATGACAATTTTCAGGATACATCTCCCAGCAACCTTCAAATATGCACTACAGTACAGTTGGCTACAGTCACTATGCTGCACACTGCATCTCCATAACCCATTAATTTCACAACTGGGAGTCTGTACCTTCTGATCCCCTTCAGCCATTTTGCTCACCCCTAAATCCCTCAACAGAGTGGCCACCACCACTCTGTTCTCCCTATCAATTAGTTTTGTTTTCTTTGTAGATTTCACATTTAAGTGAGATCATATGGTATTTATCTGACTTATTTCACTTAGAATAATACTTTCAAGGGCCATCTATGTTGTTGCAATTTCATTTTCATTCATTCATTCATTTTTGTTTTAATTCCAGTGTAGTCAACAGACAGTGTAGTATTAGTTTCAGTTGTATAAAACAGTGATTCAACAATTTCATGTATTACCCAGAACTCATCAAGATAAGTGTATTCTTGATGGATATGTAGGCTCTTTCGATAATTTTACTATTGTTGAGAGTGCTGCTGTAAACATTAGGGTACATGTGCCCCTATGTATCATCACTCCTATATCCCTTGGGTAAATTCCTAGCAGTGAATGGGTAAAGAAGTGGTTTATATATACAATGGAATACTACTTGGCAATGAGAAAGAATGAAATCCTGCCATTTGCAGCAACGTGGATGGGACTGGAGGGTTCACTTATGCTAAGTGAAATAAATCACTGAGAGAAAGACAGATATATCATATGTTTTCATTCATATGTGGATCTTGAGAAACTTAACAGAAAACCATGGGGGAATGGAAGGGAGAATAAAAAGTTACAGAGAGGGAGGGAGGCAAATACAGAGAACAAACTGAGGGTTGATGCGGGGTGGGGGAAAGGGGAAAGTGGGTGATGAGCATTGAGGACGGCACTTGTTGGGATGAGCACTGGGTGTTGTATGGAAGCCAATTTGACAATTAAATAGATTAATATTAAATAGATGATAGATAGATAGATAGATAGATAGATGTGTTCTTAATTCTCAAGATTTTATTCTTTTTTATGTCTGAGTAGTATTCCATATTTGGTCTATACACATAACCATATCTCCTTTATCCTTTCATTTGTTGATAGAAACTTAGATTGTTTTCACACTTCAGCTATAAATTAATCCTGCAATGAATATAGGAGGTGCACATATCTTTTTGAATTGTGTTTTCATTATCTTTGAGTGAATACCTGGAAGTGGAATTTCTGGATCATATGGTATTTCTGTCTTTAATTTTTTGAGGAACCTGCTTATCATTTCCATAGTGAATTCACATTCTCACCAACAGTGCACGATGGTTCCCTTTTCTCCACATCCTCACCAAATGTTAGTTCTTGTCTTTTTGATAACAGGTATTCTAATGGGGTGAGGTGATATCTTATTGTGGTTTTGATTTGCATTTCCCTGATGATTAGTGATGTTCACCATGTTTTCATATGTCTGTTAGCCATCAGTATGTCTTATCTGGAAAAAAAAAAGTCTATTCAGATCTTCTGCTCATTTTTCAATTAGATTTTTTTTGTAATTGAGTTTTATAAGTTCTTTATATATTTTAGATATTAACCCCTTATCAGATTTTATTTGCAAAGATTTTCTCCCATTCAGTAAGTTGCCTTTTTATGTTCACCAGAGATACTGGCATATAGTTTTCTCTTTTTGTAGTGTCTTTTTCTGGCTTTGATATCAAGGTAATGCTGGCTTTGTTGGTTTCCTCTGCTCTGCAGAAGTGTTTCAGTTAGATATAATCTACTTGTTTATTTTTGCTTTCATTGCAGTGCAGGAGGGCTCCTCTTTCTCTGTATCATTGTCAACACTTATTTCTTGTGACACTAGCCATACTAATTGTGGTTTTGATTTGCATTTCTCTGATGATTAGTGATGTCAATCATCTTTTCATGTGTCTGTTGGTCATCTGTATGTCTTCAGAAAAATGTCTATTAAGATCCTTTACTTATTTTTAATTGGATTATTTGGTTTTTTTGGTGTTGAGTTGTGTAAGTTTGTTATATATTTTGGATATATATATTAGATATATCATTTGCAAATATCTTCTCCCCATTCACTAGGTTGCCTTTTTGTTCTGTTGATTGTTTTATTTGCTGTGCAAAATCTTTTTATTTTGGTATAGTCACAATAGTTTGTTTTTGTGTTTTTCCCTATCATGAGAAGACATATCCATAATATGTTGCTAAGGCTGATGTCTAATAAATTACTGTTGCTTTTTGGAAGTTTTTGATTACTGATTTAATTTCATTACTAGTAATCTATTCAGATTTTCTGTAGGTATTGTATGGTTTCAGGTCTCACAAAGAACTTTTAATCCATTTTCAGTTTATTTTTGTGTATGGTATATGAAAGCGTCAATTTTCATTCTTTTGCATGTAGCTGCCCAATTTTTTCCAATACCATTTATTGAAAAGACTGTCTTTCCCCCATTATATATTTAATCCTTTGTTTTAAAATAATCGACAATATAGGTGTGGGGTTTTTTTTTTTGTTTTTTTGTTTTATTTTGTTTTGTTTTGCTCTCTATCCTGTTCCTTTCATCTATGTGTCTATTTTTGTGCTAGTACCATACCATTTTGATTACTATAGCATTGAGTATACCTTGATATTTTGTATTGTGATACCTCCAGCCATGTTCTTTCTCAAGATTGCATTCATTATTTGATGTCTTTTATGGTTACATACAAATTTTAGGATAATTTTTTTTCCAGTTCTGTGAAAAATGCCATTGGAATTTTGATAGGGATTGCAATGAACCTGTAGATTGCTTTGGGTAGTATGGGCATTTTAATGATATTATTTCTTCCAATCCATGAGCTTGGTATATCTTTTCATTTGTTTGTGCCATCTTCAGATTCTCTCATCAGTGTCTTATAAGTTTTCTGGGTATAGATTTTTCACTTCCTTGGTTCAATTTATTTCTAGGTACTTTATTCTTTATTGTGCAGTTGTGATGGAATTGTTTTCTTTATTTTCCTTTTTGCTACTTTGTTATCAGTGTATGGAAATGCAACAGATATCTGTATATTAATCTTGTATCCTACAATTTTGCTGAATTAATTTATCAGTTCTGAAAGTTTTTTGGTGGAGTATTCTGTATATATGCAGTATTATGTCATCTGTAAATAGTGATAATTTTCCTTACTGATTTAGATGCTTTTTATTTCTTTTCCTTGTCTAATTGCTGTGGCTAGAAATTTAAGTATGTTGTTGAATAAAACTGATAGGTAACCATGGACATTCTTGTCTTTTTCCTAATCTTAGAGGCAAAGCTTTCAGTTTTTCACCACTGAGTATGATGTTAGCTGTGATTTCTAAAAATAGGGCCTTTATTGTATTGAGGTATTTTCTTCTAAATTCACTTTGTGGAGTTTTTATCATGAATGGATATTGTATTTTGTCAAATGCTTTTTCTGTATCTATTAAGGTGATCATATGGTTTTTATTCTTTATCTTGTTAATGTGATTTATCACACTGATAGATTTCCAAATACCAAAGTACGTTTATAATCCTTTGTATTGCTGCAGCATCAGTTGTTATTTTTGCTTCATTTCTGATTTTATGTATTTGAGTCCTATTGCTCCTTCTCTCAATGGGTCTGGCTAATAGTTTATGAATTTTGCTTATCTTTTCAAAAACCAGTTCTTGGTATAATTGATCTTTTCTATTTTTTTGCCACTATTTCATTTATTTTGGCAGTAATCTTTATTATTTCCTTCTACCTGCTTTTAGCTTTGTTTTCATTTTTCTAGTTCTTTTAGGTATAAGGTTAGTTCATTTTTTGAGATTTTTTTTTTGTTTTTTTGAGGTAGGTTATATTCCTATAGTCTTCCTCTTAGAACTGCTTTTGCTGTGTTCCAAAGATTTTGAACTATTGTTTTCATTTTTATTTTTCTTCATATAGATTTTGATTTCCTATTTGATTTCTTGGTTGATCCATTAGTTGTTTAGTAGCATGTTGTTTAGCCTCCATGTATTGTGGTTTTTCCACATTTTTTCTTGAAATGGATTTCCAATTGTATACCATTATGAATGGAATGATGCATGACATGATTTCAGTCTTCTTAAATTTACTGAGACTTTTTGGTTTGTGGCCTAACATGTTATCTATCATGGAGAATATTCCATGTGCACTTGAAAGCAATGTGTATTCTCCGACTTTTTGGTGGAATGTTTTGCATATATCTGTTAGGTTCATCTGGTGTAATATGTTGTTCAAAGTCACTGTTTACTTGTTTTATCCGCTGATGTAAGTGGAATGTTAAAGTTCCCTATTATCATTGTATTCCTGTCTATTTCTTCCTTTCTGTCTGTTAATATTTGCTTTATGTATTTAGGTGCTTCTATATTGGGTGCATATATATTTATATCCTCTTGTTTGATTAATCATTTTATCATTATGCAGTGCCCTTCTTTGTCTCTTGCTATAGTCTTTGTTTTAACACTTATTTTGTCTATAGAAGTATTGCTACTTGACATTTGTTTTTGCTTCATTTGCATGATATATTTTTTCCAACCTTTCACTTTCAGTCTTCATGTGTCTTCAGGTCTAAAGTGAGTCTCTTGTAGGAAGCATATAGATGGATATTTATTTATTTATTTATTTATTTTATTATTTTTATCTATACAGTCACCCTATGTCTTTTGATTGGAGCATTTAGTCCATTCACATTTAAAGTAATTATTGGTAGGTATATACTTATTGCCATCTTGTTCATTATTTTCCAGTTCTTTTTTGCTCTCTCCCCTTGTGGTTTGTTGGCTTCTTTTACTGTTATGTTTGGATTCCTTATTTCTTTTGTGTATCTGTTATAGGTTTTTGATTTGTGGTTACCACTGGGTTTTTATACATCTTATGTGTACAGCATATATATTAATTTGATGTTTGCATAAGTTTGAATGCTTTTTAAAAGCACTAAATTTTTACTCTTCCCTCTGCCTTTTATGTATATGATATAATATTTTACATATCTTTATTTTTTGTATTCTTGAACTATTTTTTGTAGATATTATTGTTTTACTACTTTTATGTTTTAACCTCCATACTGGCTTTGTAAATGACTAATCTACTACCTTTACTATATGCTTGCTTCTACTCGTAAATTTTTTTCCTTTTATAGTTTTCCTCTAGTGATGGCCTTTTTCTTTCCCCTTAAAGAATTTCCTTTAATATTTCTTGTAATGATAATTTAGTGGTAATGCACTTCAATCTTTGTCTGGGAAACTCTTTATATCTCCTTCTATTGGGAATGATAATCTTGCTGGGTACAGCATTCTTAGTTTTAGGTACTTTCCTTTCAGCACTTTGAATATATCATGCTGCTCCCTTCTGGCTTACAGTTTCTCCTCAAAAATCAGTTGATAGCCTTATGGGGTTTCCCTTGTATATAAATGTCTCCTTTGTCTTTCTGCTCTTAAAATTCTCTACTAATGCTTTTAGCCATTTTAATTATCATGTGTCATGGTGGGACCTCTTTGGGCTCATCTTGATATGGGCTGTCTGTACTTCCTGGACCTGTTGTCTGTTTCATTTTCCAGATTAGGGAAAATTTTACCTACTATTTCTTCAAATAAGTCTTCTGTCTGCCTTTTCTGGGATTCCCATTATGCTAAATGCTCAATGATGTCACTGATGTTATTTCTTTTTGCTACTCAGTTTGATTGCTTTCCATTATCCTGTATTCTAGATCACTGGTTCATTCTTCTGCAACCTCTAACCTGCTGTTGATTCCCTTTGGTATATATTTTATTTTAGTTACTGAATTCTTCAGTTCTGACTGGTTCTTTTTTATGTTCTCTCTCTTTGTTGAAGGTCTCACTGAGTTCACCCACTCTTACTCAAGTGTAGTGAGTATCTTTATGACCATTACTTGGAATTCTTTACCAGGCATATTGCTTATCTCCATTTCATTTACCTCATTTACTGTGATTTTGTCTTGTTCGTTGACTTGGGACATATTCCTCTGTCTCTTCATTTTGTCTAACTCTCTGTGTTTCTATGCTTTGGGTAGGTCAGCTATGTCTCCTGGTCTTGAAAGTTGTGGCTTTATACAGAAGAGGTCTTTTGACCTGTTGTGAAATCCCCCCGGTAGCCAGAACTAGGCCCTACATGAGCTGTATGTCCCCTCCTGTTGTGTCTGAGCCCTGATTACCTTCAGCCCATCTGGCTGCAATTACCCACTTTACTTGCTGTGGATACACTGGGCAGGATTTGGTTTTCACACTGTTGAGAAGCCTGTATGAGGCTACTGCAGTCTTGTTGGTGGATAGGGCCAGCAGTCATCTCAGCTGTCTACAATTAGCTTCTCTGCCACAGTTGTGGGTACAAGGAAGGGCAGCACTTGTTCCCTGCTGGGCCAAGTGAGAAGTTCTCATTAAGAGATTGGGCTGCTGCAAATGTGGGCATACTAGTGTGTGAGGTTATCTCCTTCATTCCCTAGGGCAGGAGGAAGTTTGGAGTGATGGTGGTCCCCTCTGCCAGGGCTACCTGCAGGGTTCAGTGGAGCAGAAGCTGCTTAGGAGGGATGCCTGCTGAGGCAGGAAGGTTGTGTTGGGTGTGTCCACAGGGGAATTCTGGAGTTGGGTATGCTTTGCTAGAAAGGTAGCTAGAGAATGTTAGAACTGGCTCCTGCAAGCATCTGGCTATCTAGGCTGGGGAACTGTAAAATAAGTAGTGCCCACCAACACTTATATTCCCTAACAAACTTTCTGAAGTTCCCTGCCCCTCCATCACATGTGCTAAGATTTGTCAAAAAATCTCCTTCACATATACCCCAGGTGCTCTTCAAACTGATACTTCTGTACTGTATCTTGGGCTTGAATTATTCATTGCGCTGGCTCTTATGCCGTTTCTTCCCACTCCTGACTCTCCTAGAGGTAAGCCTACTAATTTTTAAAACTATAAAAGTTAAGGCCCACTGTTTTTCAAAGCCAGATGTTATGGGGACTTGTCTTCCCAGTGTGGGTCCCCTGTGCCAGGGCACTTGGTGTGGAGTCTGCTCCTCACACTTCTCCATACTTGTTATGTCTCTCTTATTTGTGGTTAGTCTCACCAGGGGTTTCCAACCATGTCTCTGCCCTCCTACCCTTTTCAATGTGAATTTCTCTCTATACTTAACTGTGGAATGTCTGTTCTGCCAGTCTTAGGGTCATTTTAAGAGTTAGTTTCATAGGTGCAGCTTTTATCTCAGTGGGTCTGTGGGATGAGGTAACTTTAGAATCTTCCTACTTCACCATCTTCATCACAGCTCTTAATTTTATTAATATTTTCTATTGATTTTTTCATCCCTGTTTATTTATGATCTGATTTTTATTATTTCTTTCCTCCTACTAATGTAAGGCTTTGTTCTTTTTTTTTTTTTCTAGTTGCTCTAGGTGTAAGATTAGATAGTTTATTTGAGTCCCCAAATTTGTTGTTATTTCTTGAGATGGGCCTGTATCACTATAAACGTCCCTCTTAGACCTACTTTTGATGCATCCCATATTTTTGAGCATTGTGTTTTCATTTTCATATGTCTCAAGATGTTTTTGCTTTCCTCTTTGATTTTTTTCATTGACCCCATTGGCTGTCTTGTAACATATTGTTTAGTCTTTACAAGTTTGTGCTTTTCCAGTTTTCTTCTTGTAGTTGATTTCTAGTTTCATAGTGCTGTGGTCAGAAAAGTTGGTTAATGTGATTTCAGCCTTTTTAAACTTATTGAGACTTATTTTGGAGCTAACGTTATCTGTCTTTGAGAATGTTCCATGTACATCCAAGAAGACAACATATTCTCTTGTTTTTGGAGAAATGCTTTGTATATATCTGTTATGCCCATTCAGTCTAATGTGTTGTTCAGTGTCAATATTTCCTTATTGATTTCCTGTCTGGATGATTTATCCATTAATGTAAGTGGGTTGTTAAAGTTCCCTACTATTATTGTATTACTGTCAATTTTTCCCATTGCATTTGTTAATATTTGTCATATATATTTAGGTACTCCTATGTTGGGTGTATAAATATGTACAATATTGTATCTTTTATTATTAATCTCTTTATCATTATGTAATCTTCTTCTCTGTCTCTTGTTGCAAACTTTGTTTTAAAGTCTATTTTGCCTAACATAAATATTGTCACCCTAGCTTTTTGTTTGTTTGTTTACATTCGCATGGAACATATTTCTATCCGTTCACGTTCAGTCTATTTGGATCTTTAGATCTAAAGTGAGTGGCTTGTAGGCAGCATATAGATGGGTATTGTTTTTTGTTTTTTTTTCCCCCTTCCATCTTCCATTCAGCTATCCTATGTCTTTTGATTGGAACATTTAGCCAATTTACATATAAATGAGTTATTGTTAAGAATATATTTATTGCCATTTTGCTAATTGTTTTCTGCTTGTTTTTGTAGCTCTTCTTTGTTCTTTTCTCTTTATTTGCTAGTGATTTGATGACTTTCTTTAGTGTTATGTTTGGATTCCTTTCTGTTTATTTTTTATGTATGTAGTATAGGTTTTTGGTTTGTGGTTACCATGAGTTTCATATATAACCACTTACGTATATAGCAGTCTATTTTAGTTGGTGGTTGTTTAGGTTCAAATGCATTCTGATAGGGCTACATTTTTATTTCTCCCCCAACACATTGTATGTTTTTGATGTCATATTTTACATATTTTTATTTAGTGTATCCTTTATATAATTATTGTAGATTTAATTGATTTTACTGCTTTTGTCTTGTAACCCTCATACTAGTTTATAAGTGGTTGATCCACTTGCCTTTACCATTTCTGTATGTTTTCCTTTACCATTCAGATTTTCTCCTTCAAATATTTTCTTATTTCTAGTTATGACCTTTTCTTTTCTGCTTAAGGCAGTCCCTTTAATATTTCTTATAAAGACAGTTCAGTGGTGATGAACTCCTTTTTGCTCTTTATTTTCCCTTCAATTCTGAATGATAACCATGTCACATAGAGTGTCCTTGGTTGTAAGTTTTTTGTGTTTTTTTTTTTTCAGCACTTTGAATATATTGTGCCATTCCCTTTTGGCCTGAAAACCTTCTGATGAAAAATCAGCTGAAAACCTTTTTGGGGAATGGATTCCCTTATATTTAACAACTTGCTTTGTCTTGCTGCTTTTAAGATTCTCATTATTTTTAATTTTTGGCATTTTAATTTTAATGCGTTTTGGTGTGGATTTCTTTGGGTTCACATTTTTTGGAACTCTGTGCTTCTTGTACCTTGATGTCTGTTACTTTCCCCAGGCTAGGGAAATTTTCAGCGGTTATTTTTTCAGGTAAGTTTTCTGCCTCTCTCTCTCTCTCTGTCTCTCTCTGTCTCTCTTTTCATTCTGTAATCCCCGTAATGATAACTTTAGTACCCTTGGTGTTGTCCCAGAGGTCCCTTAAGCTATCCTCATTTCTTTAAAATCTTTTTTCTTTCTGTGCTCTTCAGTTTGAGTGATTGCTACTACCCTGCCTATCACATCACTAATCACTTTTCTTTATCCTCTAATCTGCTGTTTATTCCCTTCAGTGTGTTTTTCATTCCTCTTATATTCTTCAGGTCTGTGACTTCTGTTTGGTACTTGCTTATATTCTTTATCTCTTTAGAGGTTGAAGTTCTCACTGGGTTCATCCATTCTTCTCCCAAGTTTGGTGAGCATCTTTGTGATCATTACTTTGAATCTTTATAATGTAGCTTACTTATCTACATTTTATTGGTTTTTTTCCTGAGGTTTTAGTTAGTTCTTTTATTTGGAACATGGTTCTCTGTTTTTCTATTTTGATTGACTCTCTGTGTCTGTTTCTATGTATTAGGGGAAACAGCTATCTCTCCGAATCTTGAAGGAGTGGCCTCATGTAGGAGATGAACCTTATCTTTCAAACTTGCCCTAGTCCTTGGTTGTCTCTAGAACTTTTGTGATTGTCTAAGCAGCCTCATTTATTCTTGGTAGGTCCCACTTTTTGAGAGTGTGCCAAGGCATGTAAGTGTCCCAAAGGGAGAAATCTCAGTCAACACCTAGTTTCAGGTGATTGGAAGCCAGATCCTCAGGCAGCAACTTTTAAAGTTTGCAAATATATATACTCATGAAGGACTGCAATTATAGTTTCCAGACAGGTCATCTGGAGGTGTCCCCTGAATGATGGTTGCAAAAATCAGAACTTCAGATGAGTGCATTCTTTTCTGGGAGGTACCAGCTTGTGTGGTAGTGAGGTCAAAGGAGAACACAATGATGGTGTTCCCACTTAGGTTCCTTGAGAACACTTCCATAGCCCCTAGATGTTTGGCAAACCTGAAGTCTATCCCTCATGCTGAAGGTCCAGAATAAGTAAATATGCCTTTTTAGCAGAAAGACTGGGGGTGTCTTTCAGTCTGGGGTGGTAGTAGTCTGCCAAGAAACATTTCCAATTGTCATAGTCCTATGGAACTCAGGAATATAATCCTACTTATCCAGAAGAGTGAAATTATCAAGGAGTGTTCCCTATATGGACTGTGCATGCCCACTGGCCTTAGTAAGGCAATGGGAGAACATGGGGCTGGAGTGTGCTGGCAGGCCATACCAGGACAGTGGGAGACTGCAGGGCAAGGGTTCATCTGCCAACTTTGGCAAAGCAGTGGGAAAATTCAGGGCTGGGGCACACATGCTTGCACTATCAAGTTAGAGGAAGAGTACAAAAGTGGCACCTGCCAGTGCCTCTTTCCCCACAGAGTCCTAATAGACTCCTGCACCTTCAGCAGATGGTTTAAGATTAGCCTTAAATACAGAGAACAATCTGAGGGTTGGTGGGGGTGTGGGGGAGAGGGGAAAATGGGTGATGAGCATTGAGGAGGGCATTTACTGGGATGAGCACTGAATGATGTATGTAAGCGATGAATCACGGGAATCTACCCCCAAAACCAAGAGCACACTTTACACACTGTATGTTAGCCAATTTGACAATAGATTATATTTTTAAAAAAGATTAGCAAATGAATCTTCTTTACATGTAGTTTAGGCACTTTTCAAACTGCTGCTTCTGCTCTAGTCCTCAGGGTTAGTTAGTCTGCATATAAGGCCTCAAGTATCTCAGTTCTGTGCAGTCCCCTGGGTTTTATGGACATGAGTCCCACTGTTTTTCAACGTCAGATGTTTTGGGGGTTTGTATATCCACTGTAGGCTCCAGGGATGGGATGCCTGATGTAGGGCATGAAACCCTCCTCTCACTTCTCAGGGGGCTTTGTATTTGTGAGATTCCTCCTGATTGTGGATCACCATGCTGGGGGTGGGGGTTTTTGGCAAGATTGTGTGTCTGCTTCTCCTATCCTTCTCAATGTAGCCCTTTTATTCTTTGTTGCAGAATAGCTGTTCAGCTAGTTTTCAAGGTTTTTTTTCAGAGAAGATCATTACATATGTAGCCATATAAATTTGGTACATCCACAGATGTAGGGGAGTTCCAGATTTTCTTGCATTTTCATTGTAGATCATCCTATCTTACTGAGTTTATTTTTTAAACAGAATATTTTTCAGAGCTAAAAGAAATTAGAACAGAAATACCAGTAAGAATTAATGTATGGGTTACAACACAGACTACACTTGTGGACTTCAGCCCTTGGGTTATAACTGATGTTTTGGAAAGTATGAATTTTTTGTGGGGGGGAGGTAGCTATTCACTTTCATACTTGTCCTTTTAATAGGACCTTAATAGCTCCAAAGACAAAGTATTGAAATCCACACTATAAATTGAAAATGAGACACATTGTAGTTTTAGAAAATCAATGTCTTATCATCTAGAAAAGTTCAGAGTCCTGAATTAAAATATGAGTTCATAAAACTGTATTATTCTCTTCCAAACATCTCATTTTCATATTTATTCACTAAGGTGAACATAACAAGGACACCACAACAGAGATGAAATGAAGTACAGGACTCCCCCTTCCCAGGTTGAAATCATCCATCTAAAAGGAAATTTGGTTTGGGTTATTGTGTGTTGTGGTGATGTTGTCCTTGTTTAAAAAGAAATCCTGGTAACATCAGACTATGACCTAGATCCTGCTGTCAACAAAGGGCCCCTAGAAGTGAATAGTTTGTTCCCTTGCATTGAATTTCTCCATAGGGGATTGTGGGGGTGATAGCTGATCATCTGGAGCAGAGGGAGGCTGAGCTGAGTTGTGTCATCCTTCATTTAGACCTGGCTGAAAAACGTGCTGGGATATAAGCAACACAGGCCCCAAAGAAATTAGCCAAAATCCCAGTCTTTCTTGGGGCAGGGTCAATTTGGCATTTTCTTATAGACATTACTATTGGGGGAAGTCCCACTTCTTTGGCAGGAACATTCAGAGATCCGCAACAACAATTCAGGAGGCAACATTGCCTTGCTTCTGAGCACTTCATACTTTATGTGTCTTGGTATGTGTGTGGAGGTGGGGGCGGGGGGGCGGCAGAGCGGCAGCCATCAAGGGGAGTCCAGGGCAGGAGAATAATGAGGGTATCAGAGGGCAAGGAGTCATGGAAAAGCTATTGTCCCAGGGACAGGGACTCAGGCAAGTAAGACAGCATTTAGAGTGAGCCAAATCCTGAGGGAATAGGAACTATATCTTTAAAGTATAGATCTTGGACCTCCTGTATCTAAATGACCCTGTCCTGGACCACAGAATCTGAATCTCTGGGGTAGTCCCTGAGTGAATGCACATCTTCAGTAAATTCCCTAGTGATTTGTAATGATTTTAAATTTTCTGGACCAGGGCAACAGGGCAGCTTGAAATTGGTACTCAGAAGGGCCTAAAGAGTCCAGGAAATCAAAATTAATATGCAATGGCAATGTTTTTATTGGTTGTCTCCTGTGATACTCATTGTGCTAGGTATGGTAGTGAAAAATGGAAGCATATTGCCAGCCCATTTGGAGCTAGAAAGAGCCAATAAACAAGTAAGGAAATGAATGAATTTACATATTATATCAAGTATTAGAAAGAAAATAAATGAGATGCTAACAGAGAAATTGAGGGGCTCTACTTAGGTAAGGTAATAAAAACTGGCTCAAGAAATTTATAGAAATTTGACTGTGAAGCAACTATAGCTAAATCAGGCCTGGGGAGGTGGGGTCAGGAAGCAAATGCAAAGAGGGGATATTATGTGTGTGCCTATGTGTGTATGTGTGTGTGTTAGGGAGGTGGGTAATTGAGGAAATATGCATAGAAAACATTAAAATCATGGAAGAATAGTGGTAAGTAGAACTGAGGATGTTCAGAGACCCAGTTGTATCCCCAACTTTTAGCAAATTTCCAGTTCGATCTTCACATCACTATAGAGAATCTGTATACAGTTCTTAGATAAAGGGATGTGAGAGGACAACTAAATCTCTTCACAGAAATTAAAAGTAAGCTGTCCCTACTCTGCCACTGGTGAATTGCAGACAAAGGCACCTTAAAATAGTATTTAACTATCCAGCCTGTGTGGGTGTTCTCCATTCCAACCAAACTAAAGAGAGATTTGGTAATTGCATAGGAGAGAAAAGTGAGTATAGTATTTTCTAAAACAAGTAGCATGTTTTCCATTATGTAAAAGAGAGAAATTAGCTTTTAGAAAGCCACACCTAGGTTTCACTGACTTGTCTTTGTTTTTTTTCATACCCAGATGCAAGAGGTGGAAAAGAGAGGTAGTCATTTTTCTTTAGAGGATCCATCAGCCTTTGTTCAATTTTCCTGCAGATCCTAGAGACCCATTCATGCAGACTTGGAATATAAACATGGAAAAGTGCTAGCAGCCCACCCCTGAGGGATGGGCTGGGGGCAGCTTCACAGAGGGTGGGGGTCCTAGTTAGAGAAGGGTTCCATTGAGGTAGCACAAAGACACCGGGGATTTACTGCCCTTAATTTTTCTGTAGAGCAAAAGCATGTTCCTACATTAAAGATCACAAAGTCAAGGATAATCAGAGTGAAATAGATGTTTACTCTTTCCTTGGGCTTATGGTTTCTTTCCTCCATCACCCTATGACAGTAGAAACTGACATTATTGTTTGATTTGTTTCCTTGTTTTATGGCTGTCTCCCCAGTAGAGAGGAAGCCTCATTAGGAAGGGTCTGATATCAGTCTCACCAGAGCCTAGTGCATCTCTCTGTGCATTTAAAGCTGCTAGAGCTTAGGAGCTGCATGTGTGCTGTGACATTTATGTAGAAGTATGACCCTTGTTTGTGCAGTTTGAGTTGTCCATGGGCCTTCTCAAGGGTGGCTCTGTGGGACTCAGCCCTGATGGCTGGCCAGATGTCTTCTGTTGCCCACTGGAAGGACATGTGACAGTGGCATAGATTGTTCACAGGTAAAGTCCCCACTCTCATCCCTGTCCTGGGTTTCCTAGTCATCAGGACAGGTATTCCTTTATGGACCTGTTCCACACATGGTGTCCAAGTTCCCACTTTCTGTTCTTATATTGGGGAGCAGCAGGTCATCTTCAGGTAAAGGGTCAGTTTGGGGGTGGGGAAGGGACATAGTTGATGACAGCTGGTCTGCATAGTTTCTTCCATTCTGCTTTCTTATTCTCAGTTATAGCAGCCTATTTTTTCCCCTTCTACTTGTCCATTGAGACCTTCATCTTCTCTCTCCTGTTTCATTTGTCACTTGTTTTCTCCTCCATTCCTTTAATCTTACACTTATCTGGTTTCTCAGAAAGGAATAAATCAGCCAAGCAGATGGATCTCCTTTGGCAAACTTAATCAAGCAAGTTTTGATTTTGCTTCAGTATGAGTACAAGGGAGGAAGTGGGAGAGGAAGATGGATGACAACCCAGTTACCACTTCTAGCCACAATTGGGTCTCAGCATCATATCTCACTCCCTGTGGGAGTTCAGTAGCCTTTGAATGTGAATGTGAGCTGATAGTCCTATGCATTGAAATTCTTTGCTATTTACACTTTATTCAGTTCCAGAAACATTGTCTAAGCACCTACTTTGTGACATTCTGTGCACCATCCTCAGTATATGCATGTTTGCTTTCCTTTCATTTAAAGTTGGAAAGGAGGGCACCTGGGTGGCTCAGTCTTGGTTAAGTATCCGACTTGGGCTCAGGTCATGATTTCACAGTTCATGGGTTCGAGCCCCATGTTGGGCTCTGTGCTGATAGCTCACAGCCTGAAGCCTGCTTCAGATTCTGTGTTTCCCTCTCTCTCTGTCTCTCCCCATTCACATGCACTCTCTCTCTCCAAAATAAATAAACATTAAAAAAAATAAAAAATAAAGCTGGAAAGGAACTTAGAAGTCATCCAGTCTCAGGACCTTTATAGGCAGATGCAGACAGTCGGGCCCTGGGAGATGAAGTTATGAGTCAAGGCCTTAGAATTGGTATAGAGTTTGGCCTTGCACATGACAAGAGCTCTACCCAGCAGCCTCTGGGGTGTAGAGATAATTCATAATAAACCCAGTGTTCAGTCCTTGAGTGTTTACTATATGCTGGTGCTGTGCAAAGTGCATTTCATGTGTTCTTCCATTTAATTCTTACAACAGCTGTCATTGTTAGTGTTATTATTGCCTTTTTTTTACAGATGAAGAAACCAAGGTTTAGAATAGCCCAGATGCTTGCCCAAAGTCAGATGAATAGGATGTAGCAGAGCTGACATGTCCTCCTCTGCTTTGTAGAATATACAAGAAAACATGGAATCTGCAAGAAGCTGCTGGTTCTACATCCTCCCTCTAAATGGAGGGGAGGAATTTCTTTCTTTCTTTCTTTCTTTCTTTCTTTCTTTCTTTCTCTTACCTTTATTTCTTTCTTCTTTCTTTCTCTTCACTTTTACTTTTTAAATTATAGTAATATATATATATATAACATTTACTACTTTAACCATTTTCAAACATACAGTTCATTGGTATTAAGTACACTCACATTGTTGTGAAACTATCACCACCATCCATCTCCAGAACTTTATTCATCTTTCCTATCTGAGATTTTGTACCCATTAAACCTAACCTCCTTTCCCTCACCACCAACCCCTGGCAACCACTATTTTCTATTTCTATTAATTTTATTACCCTAGATATTGTCCTTTTGTGAATGTCTTATTTCACTTAGCAAAATGTCATCAGGCTTCATGTTTGTTGTAACATGTGTCAGAATTTTCTTCCTTTTCAAGGCTAAATAATACTCCATTGTATGTATATCACATTTTATCAATTCATCTGTCAATGGACGCTTGGGTTGGTTCTACCTTGTATTAGTCTGCCAATACTCTGTTAAAGTTGCCATTAAAAAAAAGACTGGGTGGCTGAAACAACAAACGTTTATTTTCTCACAGTTCTGGAGGCTGAATGTCAAGGTGCTGGCAGAGTTGGGTTTCTCCTGAAGACTTTCTCCTTGGCTGGCAAATAGCCACCTTCTCACGTGGCCTTTCCTCTGTGTGTGCATCCCTGGTGTCTCTTTCTCTCTGTAATTATAATTATACCAATCATATTGAATTTGGACTACACCCTTATACCTCATTTTACCCTTAAAATCTCCAAATACAGTTACATTGGGGTTAGGTCTTCAACATATAAATTTGGGGGAGACACAATTCATCCCATAATATACCTCTTGTCTATTGTAAATATTGCTATGAATATAGGTATACAAATATCTGTTTGAGTCCCTGCTCTCAATCCTTTTAGGGTATATACACAGTCGCAGAATTGCTGGATCATATGGTAGTCCTTTTTTAATTTTTTGAGGAAATGTTATTCTGTTTTCTATAGCAGCTGTACCACTTTACCTTCTCATGGTGTCATTTCTTAATCTTCAGAATAGTTTTGCTCTTTTTTAAAGGTTGTGCTCATTTCCAAGGTCCTTCAGTAGGAAGCTTGCCTGGAATTATTCTTTTTGCTTCCCAGATGGTTGGAATTCTTTTCAGAAACTTGGTGTTCTTATTCCTCTATACCTCCTGTCAGTAACCTCAGGCTCTGACTTCCACACTCAGCTTCTGGGAGAGCATCCCAGAAAGGAGGAGAGAGCAGTAAAAAAGTGATCTGGTCTCAGGTAGATGTCTCATCTGAACTGTGTGGTCTCAATCAGCAACCCCTGAGCACAAAGGAGGTTTGTACCTTCATCTCTGAGCACAGCACAGGAGGTATCTGGAGCCCACTTAGCAGTGAACAACTTTGAAAACACTGCTTTGGGCTCATATTTGCTCACATAAACAGCATGGATGAGGGTATGGGTGTGGGAGTGGGTATTGTATAAGGGGAGGAGTTCAGTGTGAGGAGATGTTGGGGGTAGGTGCTTATGTGAGGTAAGGTATAAGGGTGTATATGGGGGTAGGTGTGTGTGTGTACTGAATAGATGTGAGAGTGGGAGTTGAGTATGAGGGTGTATGTAGGGTGTAAGGTAGGGTGCTTCCGTGTGCATGTGTGTGTGTGTGTGTGTGTGCAGTAGGGGATATAAGGGATGAGTGTGAAGGGTAGGAACGAGAGTTTATATGTGGTTATTTGTGGGTTACATTGTATGTGCAAAGTAGTGCGAAGGTAGGGGGTTGGACATGAGGGTGTGGAGAACAGGAGGTGAAGGTATATATGAGGTAGGGTGTGAGAGTATGTGTGGGATAGGAATGGGGGTATGTGTATGGAGTAGGGTGTGATGGTTGGGTATGAAGGTGTATGGGGAGTAGACTCTCAATAGAGTGTGTGTGTGTGTATGGGAGAGTCATAGTAGGCACAGGATCACTGGCTCCACTGCAGGTAGCCACCCCTGCCAGGAGCTCTGTGGGTGGAGGAGCTGCTGAGGCCTGCAGAGCTTTCCTGTTGCAGGGGAGTGGCTCCTGGCCAAGGCCTCAGGCGTGACTCACTTTCACCTGGTCAGGGGAATTAATTTGCTGGGTATCTGCATCATGGCAGGATACATGCATCAGTCTGTATGACTCTATTCTTATTAAGAACCATGAGATAAATTTAAAATGGGAAATGAAGGGGGTGGGGTAGGGTTGTTCTGGGAGCTCAGAAATTGCTTCTCCCTCAGTGGCTGGGTCACACTCAGTGACCAGGGCCCTCTGCCTTGCTTCTTCCACTCTGCTCCTGATAAAGGCAGTGATAGCCATTCCATGTGAGAGGAACAACTTCAGAAGACACACACACACACACACACACACACACACACATGCATGCATACACCCCCCCCCCCACACACACACACACACATACAGATGTAGATCAGGGAGCCCAGAAGCAGCTCCCAGATGCTAGGCAGTCTCTGCAGCAGTAACTCTTTATGCACTGCAGTCTGCTGCAGTGTTCGGAGGTTAAGGGATGCTGGCTTTTATGAATGGTAGCCTGGGAGGGGCCTAATATCACTTGCTCCTGATGTCAGCACAATGAATGAAACACTTGCAAAGCGTAAAGCCTCAAGCACCCGGGAAGCAGATACCGTCTCAGATTGGTTCTCTTGGTGCAGCGTCTCTTGCTGACGAAATCACCAGTCCCGTGTGTGACATATAAAGCCAAATACGTTAGGATTGAAATGAGGCAGAAACTGAGGTTGCATGTGGAATAATGTGTACCTGATTCTGGTACAATCAGCTCTGCCTGAAGCAGCTGTGGTTGAGATCCTCCTCCTGCCAGGCGCTGGAGGAAGGTGTTCTACAGGAACTGCGGACTTACTGTTGTGTATTAGGCAGTTACTTAGCTAGCCTGATGTTCTGCTTTTGCTGGCAGAATTCCTTGCTCAAGCTCCAAGCCCTAGAAACTGATCTGTGCTCTGCATTTTTGACAAACCAGGAAGAAGCTGCTCAGGTGCATGGACTCAAGGACCCAGACCCAGTGTCGACCCAGAGTGTGCTTGCAGAAGGCGCAGATGTTGCAGGTAAGAGGCTGAGGTGGGGGAATGTCCTCACATGTACCATCAGGATAGTTCAGGCTCTTGCTGCTTTCTCCTAAACCTGGCCTCTTGTGGGAAACCATGCCTGGTGCAACAGAAAAGCTGAAGAGGTGCAGTGGGGGAGCTGAGACGGTGCAGGAAGAATTAAGGTGTGTTCTGATACAGAGATTCTCTCCAGCTGGGGGCCAAGCATCAGACTATGCATAAATAGGTGTCAGGTGAAAAACATCCACCACTACTCCTGGTCCTAATGAATGCCCGATTGGCCTCCTGTGACAAACAAGTAGTGTGCTCATTTTCTATCACTGCATGTAGATAATCTGTACTGTCGATTGTCATGGTATTTTTGAGGTATTCAGTGATGGGATAGTTTTAACATTACTACTTCCTTTCTTCTATTACCTGCTTGTAAGATGATTCATCAACATAGGAAAGTGGAGGTGAGTGGTGTAGCTCATTCTGATCCTATATTGTCTTTTTTTGTCTCAATTTTTTTTTAGCATTAACGTCTGTGTTGAAAAGTCTCAAAATTGGTTCTCATTTGTCTGATAATTTCTCTGGTTTTAATCCCAGGAATGGTAGATTGACTAGTAAGCAGAAGGCAAACTAATGCTCCCTGAAAGATTTAGATAGAAAAGAAACACTAATTTATATGAGTAGAAATGAGAGCACAGCTTATCTTTTGTAACACAAATAGATCAGGGGTTTGTAAACTGGTTTCTAGATAGGTGGTAAAATTGGCTTAAGTGAGCTTGCTTCATGAGATGCCCTTTAGTTTCAAGAATTGAAGGAAGAGATTTAAGAAGGTAGAGTGTTTCAGTATGATTATTAATAGTTCATTTAAAACATTACTGTTTAAAACAGATCCATATGGTCTAAGTAGGCAAAACTTCCAGTGTTTATTAATTAAGAATATTAACAACTAAGCATATTAATAATAGTGGCCAATAATAAAGCTATTAATGGTAGCTACTGTTATTGAAGACTTTTGTGATCCAGACACTGTCCTAAGTACTTTGTATATTTTATATTAAATTTTTAAACAAACCTGTGAAATAATACACTTCACAGTAAGGACACTGAGGCCAGGTGCAAACCTGCTGTTAAGTGATAAATTATTTCCTCATGGATGCAGGTGGCTAGTTGGGTGTCATTATTGTCTGGTGAGCTACCCTTGTTCTGTTGGCCATTGTGTTTGGATGGGAGGCAAGTAAAATGGGCAGAGCCCAATGTCGATCTAATTAGAGGTTTAAGTCAGATTATTAGACACACTCTTCTTCTTCTACCAACCCCAACAAACCACATACAAAACACATAAAGAAATCTTAAGCCAGATATAAATTAACTTTTGAGTTATTTGATGTTTTGTGTAGCTACACAAGTATCTGGCAGAATTGTACAATATTTGCATGTTGGATATGGATATATATTTTTTTTAATTTTACATGATGACTTTTAAGTGCATGTATTGTCTTATATTCTCCAAAGATCAGGAGTAGTTTTGCATTTTCTCATCCTGGATGGACAGGATTTGGACAACTTTATTAACACTCCTTGTGTAATGGAAATACATACTGAGTTCATGTAGGAATTGCCCATACAAAGGAACCATCAATACATTTCATGTTAAGTGTTAAATGGCAGAAATGGACAGAAGGTTCCTTACAAAGGAGACTTGTGGGTTGGGTACTGAATTTTCCAAAATGTAGGTGAATCTGAGATGTTCCAGAGCCCTTCCAAGAGAGTCTATGAAAAAGAGACGTTTTCACTATGTGTGTACTAGTCAAGATTTCTCACAAGTTTTCAAAAACCCATCTTGATGTTTTTCACCTTTGTAGTCTTTGTGAATAAGGAGTCTCATTTAGCTAAAATGACTGCATGAAACTTGATATGGGGAAAGTGAAGAAGCTCCAGCCCTTATATTGAAACTTGTAATATTTATTTGACACCTTTCTTCTCTAATTTTCCAATAACCCTTTGACACAATCTGGAAACCACCTGCTAGATGTTTTTAGGGACCTAAGAAGTCTCTTCATTTGGCAGGAATATTGCCAAATTGGCAAGCATTTAGACTAGGTTTTCACAGATTAATTTATGGGATCGTTTAGTCTCATTGGCTTCCAAGATAAGTGTTTATAGGAAGGTCCTATATTTCTATTCCATGTGTCACTCAGAAGGAAGAAATGTTTGCTCATTTAGAGTCTTAGGCCCTGTGAAGGGATTTCTAGAGTGATCTTTGAAAATCTCGAAGCTAGTTTTTATGTGTGTATAAATCTCTTTTGAGAGTGTGATCACATAATAGTACAAATGGCCATAAGTCTATAAAGGAATATAGTAATTTAAAATTTTGTCCTTTCCCAAAGTATAACATCTAGCCCTGAGCCTTACATGTATATAAATATTCAATTACTTATTTTTGATATCAATAATTGCTATAACAAAGACAAAGCCCAAGGGTGATTTTTACAGGAATTTCTGGACATAATATGCTACCAGTTCACTATTAAAAGCAAACATTTATAACTATAAATTGGTATGACATAAATAGGTTTCAAGCTTTCTTTAGACTCAATTAGGACCTGACCAGTAAAGTAAAACTTTTTCAGTAGGCATTTGAAATGATGATCTTAGCAAAGCATTATACTCTCTACATCTTGAGATCAAAGTATTGGGTTTTAACTTGGGTTTATGTATTGCAAAGATCAGTCCTACCTAGTAAAATACCTGAAATGTGTCTCCACTCTGGCAATGCAATTATGAACTGCACTTGCAGCAAAAACACATTTCATGGTACCCCTGGAGGAGCACTGTGTTCTAAATAGTGTTTGTGAGACTTCCTGCACATCACAATTACCAGGAAGCTTTGCAAGCTTCTGCAAGGATTCTTAGTCCTTATCTTTAGACAGTCTGGGGTAGAAGTCTTGTAATATTTATATTTCATAAACACTCCCAAATGGTGGGAACCATTATTTAAGTGTCTTGAATTATGAGAGAGAAGACCAGGTTCTCTCAGGTTCTCTTTGACTCTGCTTCACCTCAGTTTCATGGAAAACATGGACTTACAACTCAGGGTCAGTGACCAGTTGGCTCAGTCATTTACTTCAGAAGGAGGAAGGTGCTTGAGCACCCAAGTCCTCAGGCTAGAAAAGGGTGGGATGGGACATGGACAAGGGACAGGGACAGATTTGAGGGGTGTAGATGTAGAGGCCCTTAGGAAAAAATGACACCTGGTAGATAACTTCAAGACTGTACATAGGGTAACCAATTGTCATGGAATGTCCAATTTGCCCAGGAATGTCCCAGTTTTATCATTAAAAGTCACACATGCTTGGAATTCTTAGTCCTAGGCAATCTGTGACAACTAGTCACCCTACTTGTAGGTTGCAAATTGCCTAATTTGATATGGAAACCCCGAAAGCACTTAGGCTCAAAAATCCGAACTACATCAATAGCCTCTTACAGTTGAAGCAAATGCTTCCTCTGTTGCATTAGTAAGGATCTATTCTGGTGTTGTTGAACAGAAAATGGAATGAAAATTTCTTTTCAACTGCTTGTCATTTTCTAAGTTTGCAGAAGGACTGTTTGTTCCACATGACTAAGCATAGTAACCCCTGTTCTGTGTGACCACAGGTGATTGAATAGTTTGGAGTTTGTGGCAAAAGCTGTCACCAGTGATAACTAAAGACTTATTACTAGAAATAATAATGCCACAGCAGTTTCTAATTAATTCTTTTACTGTAAAATCTTGATTTTCAAATCTAACTATTTGGGTAAGAGCCTTGTTCCTAATGTTGATTATTACAAAAAACTAATACAGGCTATAATTATTCCCATAAAGAATTCTTCATGGTTTGTAGGTCTTTTCCTGATGTTGAAGTTAGGATGGGGCAGAGTTAAAGAGGACCTGGCCTTCTCTCTCACATTTCAAGACACTGTCCACTTGACCAGAAGTTCCCAATTACTTGGGAGTGATTATTACACTTCCAGATGTCTGAGCTCTCTATCTTAAAAGGAAAAATTTAAATGTAGGTTGAAGCCTGAAAAATCTCCATGTTTGAAATTCTCCCTCTCATAATTCTGAGGGGCAGGTAGATTTAGGAACACTTTCTAGAGCACAGTACTCCAGAGCTTCTCTAGAGAGTACCATGCAATGCGTTCTTGCTGCAGGTGGAGTTTATAATTGGCCTTCTGGAAAAGGGGACATCTCAAGTATCCCACTAGGTGGGGCATCTACATAACTTGGTGTTTCATCCTATCTGGCAGTAGTCCAGACACTGTTTGAAAGTTGGTAAGAGGGGGTCCATTACTTCAACCTTGTAAGTGCACAGAATTCCAAATATTCTTTAGAAACTTTGTTTATTATGGGTCAATGTGTATGTATATGTATTATTTCTAAGTCCTTCCTGAACCTTTTTATATTTTCAGTATGTACCACCTGTTGCTTTAACATTAAGAAATGGCTACCACTGTAGAAAGTAGTACTTCATCTTTTCAGTTTCTTTAAAGTAGTGGTTTTCAGTCAGGGTTGATTTTTTTTTTTTCATCTCTCTACCTTCCTCTCTCCCTACCTTGGGGATATTTGGCATTATCTAGGGACATTTTCAGTATCGCAGCTTGAAGGTGAGTGCCACATTTAATGAGTAGAGGCCAAGGATGCTTCTGAACATCCTGCAATGTAAGGAACCCCCAATGTCCACCCCACCACCCCAATAAAGAATTATCTGGTCCAAGATGTCAATAGTGCCAAGATTTAGAAACACCCTTTTAAAAGCTTTTAAATGCATGCCATCAGTATTATTAACAGCACTAACAATGACATTTTCATTTGTGTCAGACATTGTTACATGGGTTTCCCTGTTTTATGTTCACAGTCCTGAATGAGGTAGGTGCCATTATTATCCCCAGATGGAAGATGAGGAAATAAGCTTGGAGAGTTAGTGTAACTTGCTGAAGGTCCCACAGCTACTGAGTGGTAGAGGTTGGGAGGAAATGGGAGGAAGGGAGGGTTTCCCAGTCAGACTCCATAGTTTAGTGCTTCACACTATACTATTAGCTATCCGGTCTAAATATTAAGTCCCCATGGTTCTAATATTCTAGAATTTGAAATTAAGCCCATAGCCAACCTATATACTCTATTAATGTGTTATGAAAGTCATATTTTCTTTATCCACTCCTGAGTTTGTTTTGTCAACCTGAAGGGACCTAGATTTATAGTTGAATAACCTGTTATAACCCCTCTTCACATATTTATTTCAGGTCCTATGATCTAAACCATCTCTAGAACCCTGTACCTTTCTTAATATACATTTACCTGACCTGCATAATGTATTCCAGATGGAGTCAAATAGAATTTTATTTGTAGATATGATACCATTAGGGGAAATTGGCAACATGGACAAGGGATCCTTCTATTATTTCTTGTAACTACATATGAAGCTACAATGATCTCAACAAAAAATGAATTAATATCTAAAAAATATGGGCATGGGGGTGTTTTATTAATTACAAAATATTATGCTTGTTATATTGTTTTCGAAACTCTTCCTAGAGATGCATGTTCTTTTCTT
The DNA here is from genome assembly GCF_023721935.1 of Panthera uncia. NCBI lineage: Eukaryota > Metazoa > Chordata > Mammalia > Carnivora > Felidae > Panthera > Panthera uncia. The sequence continues at coordinate 19,937,280 of NC_064818.1, read as the reverse complement.
GGCCTTTTTGTCATAGAACTGTATTCCATTAGAGCTCCCAAAATTCCATTCCCTACCAAACTAATAGTTTAGTGCTTATTATTAAGAGTACATGGATTAGTTTTCTCCAGCTGCATTGCCTACTGGCCCACATTGAAGGTCGTCTGTCACTGTTGAGCTTCCTCATGCTTTGCGAGCTGCTTTTGTAGTAGCTTAGCATTTTATTCTTTGAAAAATATCAATATCATCTGCAAATTCAGACTCGCAATGCCACTATCTCTTCTATGTCATTTTTGAAATGTAAAATAAGGTTAACCCAGGATCCATTTGCAAGGATTAGTACTGATATTGCCATCATAAAGATACTAATTCATCTCTGTTCTTTGGTGCATATTGTTAAGTGGATTTTGTAATCCACTGCAAAACATTTAGCTCAATCACCATTTGGTTTTGTTTTTAAACAATTTCTCATTTAAAAACCATGCCATGCACTTCTTGAAAGCCCAAATAAATTATATTCATTGGCTCTACCTTGTTCGGAAAAATAATTCTTTGCAGAACTTGATGAGCAGGTTGGGTGATCTTGGACAAGTGATTTGTTCTCTCTATGCATCAGCTTCCTTTTCTTTAATATGGGAAAAAAGAATAGTATTTACTTCTTAGATTATTGTGAAACTATTGTAGCATAATACATATGAGGCACTTAGCACATCCCTCTTAGTAAATGGTCAATAAATGTCAGCTATAATTTTTTAAAAACCTGGGAATTCTTGCTGTCATCAGAGCTTATGTTGCCTTTTTTCCAATTGATAATGTTTACCCTTGTCTTTATCTACTCTCATAATTCTAGCTACTTTCAAGGTGTTGAAATGCCATTAGTACTGTTCATTTCCTAGGTTCCCTCTAGAACATTGCATATGATTGACATTACACTAATTCTCTTCAGCAAAAAGTATTTATAACAGCAATAATCTACAGAGCTGATGGTTGAATAATTACCTCCTATTAAAGTTGAAACTACATTTGTTACCATAAACCTATCCTGTGCTAAACCTATGACATAACTTGGCTGGAAATTATCTTTACTGTTAATGATTTTTCCCTGGTACTTTTATTACCATCTTCATAGTGTCTGAAATAGGGGGCTTCACATTAGCCCCTTGTTTTCCAAAGAAAGTTTTTTTTTTTAATGATTTCAAAATTCATAGATGACATTATATTCTCTGAGTCTGTTTCTGTAACTGCTTTATAGGAAAAGGAAAAAAAAACAGTCCTACAGCCTAAACTGCTAGGTGATTATTTTTAACAAGATTTTTAAATTCAGTTTTTAAGGCAGGTCAAGGACTGTGGTAACATTTGTCCTTGCTATAACTCTTTATAAATGAGGACTCTGACTTAGAAGAGCCTTACCTGGCCAAGGACATAATAATTGTGTGCAAGTGGCATCTCAGACTTTTGGCTAAGATCAAGTATAGTGTCAGACCAAGTTTGGGGCTCTGACTCGAGAGTCCAGGCTTTTAACTTGTAGATTTATAGTCGTGTTTTTTTAAATTAATTTTTAAGAAGTGTTAGGTTTATAGAAAATTGAGCAGACAGTACAGAGAGTTTTCATATACCCCCTTTCTCTTTCACATAGTTACCCATATATCATGCCCAGATACTTGGTATCTAACACTGTTCTGGATGCCCCAACCCTACCATCCCCAAGCTCAGCGTGAACAACCTTTACTGTCTCTTCCAGTTCCATGAGGATCATACTTTTTTGTGGCTCTATGTGGAGCTTTGGGACTAACTTCTCTGACCAAATTTTCCTAACTAACATTGGATGAGGCTCATAAAGATACAGACCCCAATTGAAGATTAGAATTTCCTTTGATAGCCTTCCTGTTTGCTTTGTATATTCAATTTTCCTTCTGCTTTGCAAAGTACATCTGCTTATGAATGTGAATGCTTACAAAGATTGCTTGTTATCTTAATAGATTTTTTTTCCCGCTGTACCACTGAGGCGGTCAATTGTGCAGGAGTTGACTAGAGGACCTGGAGAGTCTTTTAGCCTGAAAAATAACCAGAACACAGTATCCAGCTTTCTCTATATATCAAGAGGGTGCTTCCAAATCTTGGACATTATTGTGGGTAGTGATAGATGCTTGCTCTTTGCCTGGTTCCACAGTTCAAGCAGAGCTCTGTAATCTGAGCATTTGGCTCCACTTTTGTGACATGGGGAGGGAAAAAGTTGTTCATTGGCCTTGGCCATTTCCCTTGTTAATTTCTCAACTGTTCTTTGGTAGTATGCATATAGGCAAAAGAATAAGTGTTGGATAATCAGAGAATAAGGTACAAAGCTTCATTTAGCCACCTGGTAGATTTGTCTAGAAGATTTGCTTCTTTCCTTACCAAGTTGGACATTTGGTTTGGTCCTGTGTAGAAACTGCCTCCAAAAATATTAATTATTCCCACTTCAAATGTTCTACTCCAAAACAATGCAAAAAATGGATTTCTTCCCTTTCTCATTGTGACAGGATCTGGAGATCTCACATCTGTCCTCAGCATAGGTCATGTTACTATAGCCCATGGGTAGAATTTACTTTGATTTAGGTTAGAAGTCATTAATGTCTGAAGACCTCAGTCTTTCATGGACTAGAAGCTTATGTTCACTCCATGTTTCCTGGGTATAAACTCAACCTTTGTCACTTGCCTCTCCTTCCTTCTCACCCATCCCCACCACCATGCTATCACTTTGTTTCTATTCTTTTTTTTTCCCACAGCTTTCTGGCTGCTTCTCTTTCTCAGCCATGACCTTGCCACTTTGTCTTCCTCTGTCTCTATTCATTCTAGTTGTCTTTACTGCCTCTTTTCCTTTACTTTGTGACCTTATTTTGCTAAGCTAGTTATGGTATGGAATTAAAATGTATTTAAGATACTTAATTTTGTCTGGACACTTAAATTTATTGAACATTATTATTCTGAAAATTTGGGTGATTTCAAACTGTTTTCTTTTCCCCAAATGATACTAAAAGGTTAGCATAATAGTATATAGGATAAACAACATGTTAGCCAAATGGCAATGTGATTCCTTTGGTTGAGCCTTTGTGGATACTGTTTTGTTTTGTTTTTTTTTTCTAACTAGAAGTCATTTATTCCTTATTCTTACCATTGAGACCATAAAAATACTAGAAAAGAACTAATTTTATTTTATTTTATTTTATTTTATTTTATTTTATGTCATTCCAAGGCTTTTTAAAAATTTAAATCCAAGTTAGTTAATTTATAGTGTAGTAATGATTTCGGGAGTAGAATTTAGTGATTTATCACTTATATATAACACCGAGTTCTCATCCCAACAAGTGCCCTCCTCAATACCCATCACTCACTTAGCTCATGCCCACACCCAATATCCCTCCAGCAACCCTCAGTTTGTTCTTGGTATTTAAGAGTCTTTTAAGGATTGTCTCCCTCTCTGTTTCTATCTTATTTTTCCTTCCCTTCCCCTATATTCATCTGTTTTGTTTCTTAAATTGCACATATAAATGAATTCATATGATATTTGTCTTTTTCTGACTTATTTCACTTAGCATAGTACATACACTGTAGTTCCATCCATGTCATTGAAAATGGCAAGATTTCATTCTTTTTGATTGCTGAGTAATATTCCATTGTATATATCACATCTTCCTTATTGTCTATTATGAAACTGCATATAAGTTATGATTGGACTTGTAAAATAATCAGTGACAATATACCCTGAAGATTTATGTATTTGGGTATTTCTATGATTTATATATGTTATGTTTCCTTGGTAAAAGTATTGCTTATGTTAGATATAATCACAACTCAAGAAAAAAATATTCTGAAATTGTCCTCTTATAATTTTCTAGGAAACAAGAGGTATGAAGTTAAATTTAACTTAAGAACTATTCACAAGGGTGCCTGGCTGGCTCAGTCAGTAGAGCATGCAACTCTTGATTTCAAGGTCATGAGTTCAAGCCCCACATTGGGTGTAGAGCTTACTTAAAAAATGTACTTGACCTTACAATAATCATGCAGTAAAAAAAATACCTAAAAGAAAAACAAAACTACTCAAAAACCTAAAACCTGGTTCTGTATTTACTGATGGAAATTTAATTAGAAGATAGTATTTAAAAATGCAGATGAAAGGAAAATGTTTAGATCTGAGCTGAGGCTTCTTGATCCATGTAGTTTTCTGGGTTTTAGGGAGAAATTTGGGATTTTTCATTATTCAGCTAACCCAATGCCCTCACCTATTAGCCATTCATTTTAATTGTAATCAGTACATTGACTCCTTCAAAATGAAAATGAGGCAGACGGCTCTGCCTCCTCCTGCAGATGACAGATTTGGGGAAGTACATGCTGAGATCAAACCCAGCTGGACTCTGTCTCCTGAGCTCCATACCTACACATATCCAGGGCCTCCTGGGCACCGGCACTGGATGGCCAAAACTGCCTGTTAACTCAGGGTATCTAGAACTGAATTTATCTTCCTTTCCCCCAGCCAACTCTTCTACCAAGTTTCTTAACTAGGTAAAAGATACCACCATAAATACAAAACAACAGCAAGTAACATTTATTGATGGGTTATATCCCCTCCCCTGGGGCACTGTCTTAAGCACTTGAGATTCCTTGTCTTCTTTTCAATTCTCCAACAATTTATGAGGTAGATACTGTTTTGTCATCCTTCCCTGAAACAGGGCTCTGGCATGCAGTAGATGGCTAATAAACATTTGCTGAATGAATGAATTCCCATTATATAGATGGGAAAACTGGGAATGTAAAGAGTGAATAATGTGTCCCAGGTCACATACATGACAAAACTGGGGCAACAATCTAGGTGTTTCTGAGCTTATGAAAAATCCTCTGTGAGGGGCGCCCAGGTGGCTCAGTCGGTTAAGCGTCCAACTTCAGCTCCAGTCATGAACCGACTTCAGCTTAGGTTATGATCTCGCGGTTTGTGAGTTCTGCCCCATATTGGGCTCTGTGCTGAGAGCTCAGAGCCTGGAGCTGCTTCAGTTCTGTGTTTCCCTCTCTCTTTGCCCCTCCCCTACTCATGCTCTGCCTCTCTCAAAAATAAATAATAAAATATTAACAAACATTTTTAACCTCTGTGCTTTTTTTAAAATCCTGTGCTTTTAACCATGATGGCAAAGTGGCTCTTAGAACTGCAGAGTGCCTTCCATAAGGCCCAGCCCTGCTTTCACAGTGACAAATTTCGCACCCTTCTACCTCACTGATGTTTCTGGTGGTTGTCCACAGACTGGCACTAAGAAGCCTACTTGGAGTGCCACCCACACCCCATTTGGTGACTCAGCCAGCCTTACCAATGAGGAATCTCTCTTCCATCTGTCCTTATGCTTACCCCCACCCAATCTGGCCTTGGAGATACTGCTGCTCACCTCTTGGTAGGTAGTCTCTGAGCAAGCAATCTCACCTGTGTCCCCAGATTTAGTTACTGGGATGACTTCAAGATTACCCATGTACTTTCTGTTGTAACCCCATAGCTAACCTGCTAAGTGCCTTCAGGTGCTCAAAGTCAACATACCTAAAACTGAACCCACTGTGTATCCTTCAGTTGTTTTGGAGAGGCTGGCTGAGAACTCTAATGCTTGTACCTTGTTAGAATTATGGACATACTTTTGGCTTATCTAGCTTTTAAAACCAATAAAGGTTGACATTTGGCATTTTGGAATATACCTCAATGCTACCTATAAAAGCCCACCATGAAGGCTAAACCCAAGAGTGCAAATTAACAAATCCACAAGACTATGGCTAATTTATTACTCAATTATATTTCTTTTTTTTAACATATGAAATTTATTGTCAAATTGGTTTCCATACAACACCCAGTGCTCATCCCAAAAGGTGCCCTCCTCAATACCCATCACCCACCCTCCCCTCCCTCCCACACCCCATCAACCTCAGTTTGTTCTCAGTTTTTAACAGTCTCTTATGCTTTGGCTTTCTCCCACTCTAACCTCTTTTTTTTTTCCTTCCCCTCCCCCATGGGTTTCTGTTAAGTTTCTCAGGATCCACATAAGAGTGAAACCATATGGTATCTGTCTTTCTCTGTATGGCTTATTTCACTTAGCATCACACTCTCCAGTTCCATCCACGTTGCTACAAAAGGCCATATTTCATCCTTTCTCATTGCCATGTAGTATTCCATTGTGTATATAAACCATAATTTCTTTATCCATTCATCAGTTGATGGACATTTAGGCTCTTTCCATAATTTGGCTATTGTTGAGAGTGCTGCTATAAACATTGGGGTACAAGTGCCCCTGTGCATCAGTACTCCTGTATCCCTTGGATAAATTCCTAGCAGTGCTATTGCTGGATCATAGGGTAGGTCTATTTTTAATTTTTTGAGGAACCTCCACACTGCTTTCCAGAGCGGCTGCACTAATTTGCATTCCCACCAACAGTGCAAGAGGGTTCCCGTTTCTCCACATCCTCGCCAGCATCTATAGTCTCCTGATTTGTTCATTTTGGCCACTCTGACTGGCGTGAGGTGGTATCTGAGTGTGGTTTTGATTTGTATTTCCCTGATAAGGAGCGACGTTGAACATCTTTTCATGTGCCTGTTGGCCATCCGGATGTCTTCTTTAGAGAAGTGTCTATTCATGTTTTCTGCCCATTTCTTCACTGGGTTGTTTTTCGGGTGTGGAGTTTGGTGAGCTCTTTATAGATTTTGGATACTAGCCCTTTGTCCGATATGTCATTTGAAATTATCTTTTCCCATTCTGTTGGTTGCCTTTTAGTTTTGTTGGTTGTTTCCTTTGCTGTGCAGAAGCTTTTTATCTTCATGAGGTCCCAGTAATTCACTTTTGCTTTTAATTCCCTTGCCTTTGGGGATGTGTCGAGTAAGAGATAGCTACGGCTCAGGTCAGAGAGGTCTTTTCCTGCTTTCTCCTCTAGGGTTTTGATGGTTTCCTGTCTCACATTCAGGTCCTTTATCCATTTTGAGTTTATTTTTGTGAATGGTGTGAGAAAGTGGTCTAGTTGCAACCTTCTGCATGTTGCTGTCCAGTTCTCCCAGCACCATTTGTTAAAGAGACTGTCTTTTGTCCATTGGATGTTCTTTCCTGCTTTGTCAAAGATGAGTTGGCCATACGTTTGTGGGTCTAGTTCTGGGGTTTCTATTCTATTCCATTGGTCTATGTGTCTGTTTTTGTGCCGATACCATGCTGTCTTGATGATGACAGCTTTGTAGTAGAGGCTAAAGTCTGGGATTGTGATGCCTCCTGCTTTGGTCTTCTTCTTCAAAATTACTTTGGCTATTCGGGGCCTTTTGTGGTTCCATATGAATTTTAGGATTGCTTGTTCTAGTTTCGAGAAGAATGCTGGTGCAATTTTGATTGGGATTGCATTGAATGTGTAGATAGCTCTGGGTAGTATTGACATTTTGACAATATTTATTCTTCCAATCCATGAGCACGGAATGTCTTTCCATTTCTTTATATCTTCTTCAATTACCTTCATAAGCTTTCTATAGTTTTCAGCATACAGATCTTTTACATCTTTGGTTAGGTTTATTTCTAGGTGTTTTATGCTTCTTGGTGCAATTGTGAATGGGATCAGTTTCTTTATTTGTCTTTCTGTTGCTTCATTGTTAGTGTATAAGAATGCAACTGATTTCTGTACGTTGATTTTGTATCCTGCAACTTTGCTGAATTCATGTATCAGTTCTAGCAGACTTTTGGTGGAGTCTATTGGATTTTCCATGTATAATATCATGTCATCTGCAAAAAGCGAAAGCTTGACTTCATCTTTGCCAATTTTGATGCCTTTGATTTCCTTTTGTTGTCTGATTGCTGATGCTAGAACTTCCAGCACTATGTTAAACAACAGTGGTGAGAGTGGGCATCCCTGTCGTGTTCCTGATCTCAGGGAAAAAGCTCTCAGGTTTTCCCCATTGAGGATGATGTTAGCTGTTTACTTTTCATAAATGGCTTTTATGATCTTTAAGTATGTTCTTTCTATCCCGACTTTCTCAAGGGTTTTTATTAAGAAAGGGTGCTGAATTTTGTCAAAGGCCTTTTCTGCATCGATTGACAGGATCATATGGTTCTTATCTTTTCTTTTGTTAATGTGATGTATCACGTTGATTGATTTGCGAATGTTGAACCAGCCCTGCATCCCAGGAATGAATCCCACTTGATCATGGTGAATAATTCTTTTTATATGCTGTTGAATTCGATTTGCTAGTATCTTATTGAGAATTTTTGCATCCATATTCATCAGGGATATTGGCCTGTAGTTCTCTTTTTTTACTGGGTCTCTGTCTGGTTTAGGAATCAAAGTAATACTGGCTTCATAGAATGAGTCTGGAAGTTTTCCTTCCCTTTCTATTTCTTGGAATAGCTTGAGAAGGATAGGTATTATCTCTGCTTTCAACATCTGGTAGAACTCCCCTGGGAAGCCATCTGGTCCTGGACTCTTATTTGTTGGGAGATTTTTGATAACCGATTCAATTTCTTCGCTGGTTATGGGTCTGTTCAAGCTTTCTATTTCCTCCTGATTGAGTTTTGGAAGAGTGTGGGTGCTTAGGAATTTGTCCATTTCTTCCAGGTTGTCCAGTTTGTTGGCATATAATTTTTCATAGTATTCCCTGATAATTGCTTGTATCTCTGAGGGATTGGTTGTAATCATTCCATTTTCATTCATGATTTTATCTATTTGGGTCATCTCCCTTTTCTTTTTGAGAAGCCTGGCTAGAGGTTTGTCACTTTTGTTTATTTTTTCAAAAAACCAACTCTTGGTTTCGTTGATCTGCTCTACAGTTTTTTTAGATTCTATATTGTTTATTTCTGCTCTGATCTTTATTATTTCTCTTCTTCTGCTGGGTTTAGGCTGCCTTTGCTGTTCTGCTTCTATTTCCTTTAGGTGTGCTGTTAGATTTTGTATTTGGGATTTTTCTTGTTTCTTGAGATAGGCCTGGATTGCAATGTATTTTCCTCTCAGGACTGCCTTCGCTGCGTCCCAACGCGTTTGGCTTGTTGTATTTTCATTTTCATTTGTTTCCATATATTTGTTAATTTCTTCTCTAATTGCCTGGTTGACCCACTCATTTGTTGGTAGGGTGTTCTTTAACCTCCATGCTTTTGGAGGTTTTCCAGACTTTTTCCTGTGGTTGATTTCAAGCTTCATAGCATTGTGGTCTGAAAGTATGCATGGTATAATTTCAATTCTTGTAAACTTATGAAGGGCTGTTTTGTGACCCAGTATATGATCTATCTTGGAGAATGTTCCATGTGCACTCAAGAAGAAAGTATATTCTGTTGCTTTGGGATGCAGAGTTCTAAATATATCTGTCAAGTCCATCTGATCCAATGTATCATTCAGGGCCCTTGTTTCTTTATTGACCGTGTGTCTAGATGATCTATCCATTTCTGTAAGTGGGGTGTTAAAGTCCCCTGCAATTACCACATTCTTATCAATAAGGTTGCTTATGTTTATGAGTAATTGTTTTATATATTTGGGGGCTCTGGTATTCGGCCCATAGACATTTATAATTGTTAGCCTTTCCTGATAGATAGACCCTGTAATTATTATATAATGCCCTTCTTCATCTCTTGTTACAGCCCTTAATTGAAAGGCTAGTTTGTCTGATATAAGTATGGCTACTCCAGCTTTCTTTTGGCTTCCAGTAGCATGATAAATAGTTCTCCATCCCCTTACTCTCAATCTAAAGGTGTCCTCAGATCTAAAATGAGTCTCTTGTAGACAGCAAATAGATGGGTCTTGTTTTTTTATCCATTCTGATACCCTATGTCTTTTGGTTGGCGCATTTAATCCATTTACATTCAGTGTTATTATAGAAAGATACGGGTTTAGAGTCATTGTGATGTCTGTATGTTTTATGCTTGTAGTGATGTCTCTGGTACTTTGTCTCACAGGATCCCCCTTAGGATCTCTTGTAGGGCTGGTTTAGTGGTGACAAATTCCTTCCGTTTTTGTTTGTTTGGGAAGACCTTTATCTCTCCTTCTATTCTAAATGACAGACTTGCTGGATAAAGGATTCTCGGCTGCATATTTTTCTGTTTAGCACACGGAAGATATCGTGCCAAGACTTTCTGGCCTGCCAAGTTTCAAAGAGAGATCAGTCACGAGTCTTATAGGTCTCCCTTTATATGTGAGGGCACGTTTATCCCTCGCTGCTTCAGAATTTTCTCTTTATCCTTGTATTTTGCCAGTTTCACTATGATATGTCATGCAGAAAATCGATTCAAGTTACGTCTGAAGGGGGTTCTCTGTGCCTGTTGGATTTCAATGCCTTTTTCCTTCCCCAGTTCAGGGAAGTTCTCAGCTATAAAATCTTCAAGTACCCCTTCGGCACCTTTCCCTCTCTCTTCCTCCTCTGGGATACCAATTATGCGTATATTATTTCTTTTTAGTGTATCAGTTAGTTCTCTAATTTTCCCCTCATACTCCTGGATTTTTTTATCTCTCTTTCTCTCAGCTTCCTCTTTTTCCATAACTTTATCTTCTAGTTCACCTATTCTCTCCTCTGCCTCTTCAATCCGAGCTGTCGTCGTTTCCATTTTATTTTGCATTTCTTTTAAAGCGCTTTTCAGCTCCTTGTGGCTGTTCCTTAGTCCCTTGATCTCTGTAGCAAGAGATTCTCTGCTGTCCTCTATACTGTTTTCAAGCCCAGTGATTAATTTTATGACTATTATTCTAAATTCACTTTCTGTTATATTATTTAAATCCTTTTTGATCAGTTCATTAGCTGTTGTTATTTCCTGGAGATTCTTCTGAGGGGAATTCTTCCGTTTGGTCATTTTGGATAGTCCCTGGAGTGGTGAGGACCTGCAGGGCACTTCCCCTGTGCTGTGGTGTATAACTGGAGTTAGTGGGCGAGGCCGCAGTCCGACCTGATGTCTGCCCCCAGCCCACCGCTGGGGCCACAGTCACACTGGTGTGTGCCTTCTCTTCCCCTCTCCTAGGGGCGGGATTCACTGTGGGGTGGCGTGGCCTGTCTGGGCTACTTGCACACTGCCAGGCTTGTGGTGCTGGGGATCTGGCGTATTAGCTGGGGTGGGTAGGCAAGGTGCACGGGGGCAGGAGGGGCAGGCTTAGCTCGCTTCTCCTTAGGTGATCCACTTCAGGAGGGTCCCTGTGGCAGTGGGAGGGAGTCAGATCCGCTGCCGGAGGTTTGGCTCCACAGAAGCACAGAGTTGGGTGTTTGCACAGAGCGAGCAAGTTCCCTGGCAGGAACTCGTTCCCTTTGGGATTTTGGCCGGGGGATGGGCGGGGGAGATGGCGCTGGCAAGCACCGTTGTTCCCCACCAAACTGAGCTCTGTCGTCCGGGGGCTCAGCAGCTCTCCCTCCCTTTGTCCTCCAGCCTTCCCGCTTTCTAAGCAGAGCTGTTAACTTATGACCTGCCAGACGCTAAGTTGTGTTTGCTGTCGGAACACAGTCCGTCAGGCCCCTCCGCTTATGCCAGCCAGACTCGGGGGCTCTGCTTGGCCGGCGAGCCGCCCCTCCACCCCAGCTCTCTCCCGCCAGTCCATGGAGCGCGCACCGCCTCGCCGCCCTTCCTACCCTCTTCTGTGGGCCTCTGGTCTGCGCTTGGCTCCAGAGACTCCGTTCTGCTAATCCTCTGGTGGTTTTCTGGGTTATTTAGGCAGGTGTCGGTGGAATCTAAGTGATCAGCAGGATGCGTGGTGAGCCCAGCGTCCACCTACGCCGCCATCTTCCCTCTCTCTACTCAATTATATTTCAACAGTACATCTCAAATGGTTCCAGATAGAGATTTATTTGAATTTTTAATTGCTTAAAAATTCATAGTAGATATATTTTTAAATCTGACTGATTTATTAAACATCTATAATACAACATCTGTTTCTCTCTGGGGTTTCAGCAAGATCAGAAGTGGTCTCTTGGCCTTCACGCACTGATGATAATTATTTCTCTTCTTTGTTCCCTACTGCTCAATACATGGGCCACCGGAAACATCCGTTGGCCCCCAGGGTCAGAGATGTGGAGTCTTCTACCATGGACACTGGTCAAACCCTCCCTGGAACTAACATAGTTTATATCACCCCGCATACTGAATTTAAAATGGAGATCATATTAGTATCAGCCTCATGTGGTTGTTTTGAAGATTAAATACATGTAAAAACTCTTACAGGTTTGAAGAAATAAGTGAGTTACTCCAGAAATATTACATATGATTATTCTTATTTATAACTAAGAACTGATAGGAGGGACTATATGTTGAGGGGTATATTGGTTCTCATTTCCCTTATTAACCCCATAGGGATTCTGAGTATAATTCATGTTCAATAAGAGAAGATAATATTCAGTTCCTTATTCTGATGATGATAATTACTATAAAATGATGGTTCTCATGGTTACTATGTTTAGCAGCTTCTATGCCTTATCTCAGTGTTTCACTAAATATGCTAGACAAAGGTCCATGGGCAAATATTGTTAGTTTTACTAGAAATTTATTTTAATGTGTATTAGTAAGAAAAATAGTAACTAGCACATCAAATTCATTATTTCTTGACCACCATAACTTAAGATGAAGCCAAAATTAAAAAATAAAAACAATTATAGGTTGAAATTTTATCTATCCATTTAAAATACATAGTAAATATATTAATTTATATAAAATATGTAGTCTTTTGTACATATTCTACTCTATATCTATATACAGATCTTCAGATTTTCTTTGACTTATAATAGGGTTGCATCCAGGTAACACACTGTAAGCTGAAAATATTGTAAATCAAAAATTCACAGAGGGGCACCTGGGTGTCTCAGTAGGTTAAATGTCTGCCTCTGGATTTTGTCTCGGGTCATAATCTCAGGGTTCGTGAGTTTGAGCCCCATGTTGGGCTCTGCACTGACAACGCAGAGCCTGCTTGGGATTCTTTCTCTCCCTCTGTCTCCGCCACCATACTCTGTTCTTTCTGTCTCTCTCTCGAAATAAATTAAAAAAAATCCATGAAATACACCTAGACTACTAAGCAATCTAACTTAGCCTAGCCTACATGAATAGGTTCTCAGAACACTTACATTAGCCTACAGTTGAGCAAAATTATCTAACATAAAGCCTATTTTATGAAGTTGAATATCTCATGTAATTTATTGAACACTGTACCAGAAGTGGAAACAAAAATGGCTGTATAGAGAATGGTTTTAAGTGTATTGGTGGTTTACCCTTGTGACTGCATGGCTGACTGTGAGCTGTGGCTCACTGCCATTGCCCAGCATCACAAGAGAGTATCGTACCACACAAAGCTATCCCAGGAGAAGATCCAATTTCAAAATTCAAAGTATGGTTTCTACTGAATGTTATCACTTTCACACCATCGTAACATCAAAAAATCATAAATTGAACCATCGTAAGTTTGGTGTGTGTGTGTGTGTGTGCGCGCGCGCGCAGAGAGAGAGAGAGGGACAGGGAGTAAACATATGTTTATGTGGATATGGCAAAAATTTTGTAGAATATATAGTTTTATTTCATTTCATCTTCATCCTCACTTAGTCTTGTGAGGCAGGTACCATCATTCTCTCCATTTTACAAGTGAAAAAAAAAATCTATGTTTAAAAAGGCCCAACATTTCTGAAGTCTTTCTAAACAAATGGTAGACCTGAGGCTCCAACTCATAATCTTTGCTCTCTGTTGTGGCATCCCTGGGGTTGTTTCTCACATTCTCAGGAATGCTCATTTTCTTTCAAACTTTTTTTAAATATTAACTTTTATTGTTTTTTCCTCCTATAAAATTAAGATTTATTCATTATAGAAATTTTAGAAAATAAGATTTCTTTTAGAAAAGAAAAGAAGAAATAGTTTTGTTTTTTAAATTGTGGTAAGAACACGAGATCTACACTTTTTTTTTTACCTGAAGATCTGTTTTTTTGACATAGATATATACTCTTAACAACTTTTTAAGTGTACGGCACAATACTGTTAACTCCAGGCACAATGTGCAGCAACCTCTTTGTACTTTCCTGTCACAGCTCTGTAAGATGGGCCAAACAAAGACACTGAGAGAGATCAGAAAGTCCCTGGAACTTCACAAGAAAGTATAAGCACACCAAAATTCCTGGTTCCTAGGCCCCTTCCTTTAAATCACACTGCATCACATGAGGGGCCCTATAGCAAGCAGCCCTGTCCTTCGGAAGACAAAGTAACATACTCAACTGAGAAGCATCAGAAACCGCAGTAAGCTTTTCCCTGTTGGGGAGCAGGGTCTGTAAGAGCTGACCTGGGCTCTATTCCCAGGATGATAGCAGCAATGGCTGCCTCAGAATCTGTGCTGGCCTCTTCTGAGCAAGGAGCTCAATAATTCTGTGTGTGCAAGTGCCCACACACATGCACCATCTGATTTAATTAAGCCACTTCTCAATTCAAATAATGAGTTTGAACATATAACTGAAGCACTACCAAATTACCAATTTTTGACTTTTTGTTGGTTTTCAGCTTGGTGCTTCTAGGTCTTTGTGGCTCTCTGCTTCCTCTAGTGGTAAATCTAGGGCAGGGGGTTTGGTATGTTAAGTAGGCAGCAAATGACGAGTGCCCACAGAAGCACACACCATATAAATGGAGGTTTATGGATTTAATTGTAATGCAATTCAAAAGGAGCCATTCAGAGTGATCTGTGATCTTATGAAGTTCCATCATAGGACCCTGTGGGTTTCAGAAGCTAAGCTCTCTTCTTGCCTCCACTTCAGTAAAATGGCTAGGAGCCCAAGTGCCTCCATTTGGCATTACAAAGCAGCACCAAGAGACTCATGTTCATTTTGACCCTAGGGCCACAGCTGAGCTGAAGGGCTGAATGCCTCAGACCTTTCCCATTTCAACAAAAATACACTGGTCCCAGGTGCTTGCTAAAAATTCTCTTCTTCCCCGTCATTATTACCAAAATATTCTGTCCAGAAACAGGTAATATGAATAAAATGCATTTCTTTTTGGGTCCTAATGGTTTATTGAAAGAATTTGGTAAGCACCTGTATACCTCCTGGTGGGCTTTGAAGGTGATTGTTAGCATATGTTGTTGATTAATAACATTTATTGATTAGTAACTCTTACTCCTGTTACTCTTTAAGGCTTCTGCCAAACTGTGTTTTCTGGGTAAATTATTCTTAGCAAGGGTGTTGCCTGTGGTGAGTTGTCAGACACACCTTGTCTTTCAGACCTGGGCACTGGTGTTCATCTGGCCCCACCTCTTCACCAGCCCTCATCTCATGCACTTCTGGCCAGCTCAGCCACTGATAGAATGCTGTTAGTGAGCTTCACAGGCACATTGGAGGCATTATCCAGGCTCCCAGTCTGAAACCCAACAGGGAAGAAGCCAATTGAAAGCACACAAGGGATCAGACCTTTGATGTTGCACAAAGCAAATTGCATTTCAAGCTCTGGAGAACATGAGCCATTCTAAACCTGATTAAGAGTCATCCGGTACCAAATTGTGATAAATGTTTATTTTGGAAAAGTGGATTATCAGTGTTTTCAGATTCTGCTTATTCACCCAGAAAGCATTTGTTTTTCTCTTTATTTGGGGTAAGAATAAAAGAAAGCCTTGAATTGTCCTGAGTTGTTTGCTGGGCGAAATTGAGAAGGAGTTTGTTTTGGCTGTTGCTCAAATAACTGTCTAGAGCCCCCTGATGTAGAGAGTCTCACCTGGCCACTCTGACTCAGTGTCTTCATATTCCTCACTTATCTGCCCTTCCTCTAGAGCGCAGGTGTGCCCACTCTCTGGACTGGCCCTGAGGTGGGAAGTTAATGAGTTCATTTAAAGGGAGAGTGATCTGGGCCCCTGGGTGGCTCAGTAGGTTAAGCATCGGACTTTGGCTCAGGTCATGATCTCACAGTTCAACAGTTTGAGCCCTGTGTTGGTCTCTGTTCTGACAGCTCAGAGCCTGGAGCCTGCTTTGGATTCTGGGTCTCCTTCTCTCTTTGCCCCTCCTGCTTGCTCGCTCTCTCTCTCTCTCTCTCTCTCAAAAATAAACATTAAAAAAAATAAAAGGGGAGAGATCATAGAATTCAGACACAGACGTAGCTGGAGACAGGATTTGGAATCTGTTTTGCCCTTGTTTTTTTTAATTTTTGTCAAAAATAAAATGCTACAAAAAATTTTGGAGGAGAAAAAGAATCATTCCTAATTCTTCCATGCTTTGTAGTTGCTAAGTAGCTTCTTTGGTATTTTAGTGCACTTACTTGTACACATAAATGTATGCTTTTTACATAAAATGGAATCATTACTGAATCATTACTTTAAATTTATACCAAAATAATTTGTATTTCCATTTTTTTTGTTAGTGGCTTTGTAATATTTTCTATCCAGTTTCTCTGAGAATAAACATACCTTTCATATCCCCAGAAAGAAGAAATGACAAAGAAGCCAGACATTATAACGAATGTTTATGATCTTTACTTAGGAACATGACAGTCTCAAGGCCTCTGTCATTTCTGAATCTTGATGATTTATCTTGTTTCCTCAGACCCTGCACCAGCCCACAAAGATGGGCAGAATGAAGCAGACAGTGCACCAGAAGACCTCCAGTCTGTTGGGACTAGCAGGCTTCTCTATCACATCACTGACGGTGATAACCCACTACTGTCACCACGATGCTCCATCTTCAGCCAAAGCCAGAGATTCAACTTAGACCCTGAATCAGCCCCTTCTCCACCCAGCACTCAGCCGTTTATGATGTAAGAAAACCTTATCTTCATTTCATCCACTTTTTCAAATACATTTATAACCTATAATGAAGTGTGTGTCTGAAATAGTGCAGACATGCCTATCAAATACAACTTCAAGACCTGAGCAATGAATGGCAAGAATCAGTGTACTTTCTATTTGGGAATACTGTGTCAGGTCTTGCCATCTCAGGAGGAAATGGTCATGAGATGCAGGAATACCCCAGGGCTTACATGTTTGAACATTTTTGGTCAAATGACCAGAGTTCTAAGTAAGAATATGTCTATGCAAATATCAGGAGTATCCTTGGTAAGCTCAATATTCTTTGCATGCCCAACAGTGGCTTCAAGGGATAGCTTGTGGCAGTGCTTGGGAGTTGTCTACCTCAATTTCTTCTTAGATTCCACAAGAGTAGCAGCTTACAATAGCTGCCCTCCACTCCCCCAAAAAAGTGTGAAACTATGCATTCTTTTTTTAAAAAAATCTACAAATAATTTGGATTCAAAACTAAAATGAGTGTCCCTTGACTGAAAATATGTACAGAGAATCCTAGTTTCTCCTTAGTAACTTCTGCTGTCATTAATGAATTTTCCAAATCTGACCTTGCAGACTGTCTATTGATGGATTTGAGGGAGTTAGTGGATTATTGCTATTGTAAACTGTGGGCTATGTGAGAGGGTCAATGCATTTTCTGGAGGTGGGGGTCCATTCTTATTAGATTCACAAGGCTCTGTTGTGTCAAGAAAATTAACTATTTATCTATATCTTCTTTAAAAATGTTATTAGGTGCAACCTGTTTGGATAATTCCACAGCAGGCTATTTCTTTTTGTCTTAAATTGGCCTCTTCCAAACTTTAGGAAATGCACTTCCTAGAATAATATTCTGACATTTCTGCACTAAATTCCCTGATAGCATTGTCCCATAATGGAATTCCTTGATCAGTGATCTCTATTAATAAGTAAATGCCACAATGGTAGACTCATTAAAAATGGCCTATCCTCTCTGATAATCCAGGAAGCTTCGTTTGTAGACCAGCAACAATGTTTATGGGAAGACCATGGTTTTTGATGATTATCTCCCTCCCTGCAATCATTACAGGCCACGAAGTTCTTCACGGTGTGGCTGTGGTGATGGCAAGGAGCCACAGACCATTACCCAGCTCACCAAGCACATCCAGAGCCTCAAGCGAAAAATTAGGAAATTTGAAGAAAAATTTGAACAAGAAAAGAAATACCGGGTAAGGACCCTGTGGCTTGAAATAAGGGTTGATTGTGTCTGAGGTGTGTGGGCTTTTCTGTCCTTCCTTTTTGGGTACTCCTCTGTGCCAGGGGACAGCTGTTTTCATTTGCCAACACAGGATCTATCATAAATAGAGTTCCTATCCTGGATCTGTCCTATTCTCACAGGCTGTCAGTTGCTCTCTAAAAAGATATTTTCTGGTAATGGATTATAACTCTTTTTTAAATCTTTTTTATTATTTATTCTTTAATATAATTTATTGTCAAATTGGTTTCTATAAAACACCCAGTGCTCATTCCAACAGGTGCCCTCCTCAATGCCCATCACCCACTTTCCCCTCTCCGCCAACCCCCATCAACCCTCAGTCTGTTCTCAGTATTTAAGGGTCTGTTATGGTTTGCCTCCTTCACTCTCTGTAACTTTTTTTCCCCTTCCCTTCCCCCATGGCCTTCTGTTAATATTCTCAAGAGACACATATGAGTGAAAATATATGGTATCTTTCTCTGCCTGAATTATTTCACTTAGCAAAATACCCTCCAGTTCCATCCACATTGCTACAAATGGCCAGATTTCATTCTTTCTCATTGCCAAGTGGTATTCCATTGTATATATAAACCACTTCTTCTTTATCCATTCGTCATTTGATGGACATTTAGGCTCTTTCCATAATTTGCCTATTGTTGAAAGTGCTGCTATAAACATTGGAGTACAAGTGCCCCTATGCATCAGCACTCCTGTATTCCTTGGGTAAATTCCTAGCAGTGCTATTCCTGGGTCATAGGGTAGATCTGTTTTTAATTTTTTGAGGAACCTGCACACTGTTTTCCAGAGCGGCTGCCCCAGTTTGCATTCCCACCAGCAGTACAAGAGGGTTCCCATTTCTCCACATCCTCACCAGCATCTGTAGTCTCCCGATTTGTTCATTTTAGCCACTCTGGCGTGAGGTGGTATCTCAGTGTGGTTTTGATTTTTATTTCCCTGATGATGAGTGACATTGAGGCATCTTTTCATGTACCTGTTGGCCATCTGAATGTCTTCTTTAGAAAAGTGTCTGTTCATGTTTTCTGCCCATTTCTTCACTGGATTTTTTTTGGGGGGTGTGGAGTTTGGTCAGTTCTTTGTAGATTTTGGATACTATCCCTTTGTCTGATATGTTCTTTTCCCACTTCATTGGTTGCCTTTTAGTTTTGTTGATTGTTTCCTTTGCTGTGCAGAAGCTTTTTATCTTCATGAGGTCCCAATAGTTCATTTTTGCTTTTAATTCCTTTGCCTTTGGAGATGTGTTGAGTAAGAAATTGCTGCGGCTGAGGTCAGAGAGGTTTTTTCCTGCTTTCTCCTCTAGGGCTTTGATAGTTTCCTATCTCACATTCAGTTCCTTCATCCATTTTGAGTTTATTTTTGTGAATGATGTAAGAAAGTGGTTTAGTTTCATTCTTCTGCAGGTTGCTGTCCAGTTCTCCCAGCACCATTTGTTAAAGAGACTGCCTTTTTTCCGTTGGATATTCTTTCCTGCTTTGTCAAAGATTAGTTGGCCATACAATGGAAGAATAAATATTGTTAAAATGTCAATACTACCCAAAGAAATCTACACATTCCATGGAATCCCAATCAAAATTGTAACCAGCATTCTTCTCGAAGCTAGAACAAGCAATCCTAAAATTTTATGGAACCACAAAAGACCCCAAATAGCCAAGGTAATATTGAAGAAGAAAACCAAAGAGGGAGGCATCACAGTCCCAGACTTTAGCCTCTACTAAAAAGCTGTGATCATCAAGACAGTACGGTATTGGCACAAAAACAGACACAGACCAATGGAATAGAGACTCCAGATTTGGATTATAATTCTTATTTCCAAACGGATTTGATTATCTATTCTCCTCTTTCCCCCCTAAGGAGCATTACTATCACTAATAGTCTAGGACTGAAATTTAGAAAACTTTTGAATTATGATCTTATTTTTTTCTTTAACTCTTTACCATTTACGTGTTTGTAAGAACCTATTAAGGACACAAAGGACAGAATCTCTACTTGTATAACAGAATGAGGGAGAGTTTTCTTTGACATAAAAATATCTCCTGGTTGATAGATAGGGACCTATCAAGTAACATCTGTTCAGGCCACTCATAATAACAACCCCCAATCTATCTTTTCCAGTCCAAGAGACACCAGTCTTCATGCTGGTGTTGCAGCGTTGTAATGATGAACTTTTTCTTTCATTATATAAGAAACAATAGAAAGGTAAGTGTCCTCATTGCCAATGTTAGTTTTATTTATCTTCCCTAATGGTGACCATGGCATAGAGAAAAATCATAGTCATGTAGAACTGCACAAAGATATTGGGTCTTTGGCAGAGGGCCCAGACAGCTTGTTATCAGAATAAAAGAGAACAGGGGATAATGTCTCATACATCTTGAAATATTTAAAGGCTCACTAAACCTTGGTACAAAGGCAATTGGCACATCACCATGAGTAAAATAAGATTGGGGGAGGGAGGTGAAAATGGATGATATCCCACTCTCCCATTCTTTCTGACCTGTTTCCCACAGTGGCTTCAAATTCACTAAAAGAGGGGTGTAAAGAGTGATTTTTAGCTTTGCACAATAGAAAAAAAAATCAGACAGCTTTTCAAGACAAACTTTTCTTTCTCAAAGCTACTTACTGTCTTTTACCTTTTTAGCACAGGAGGGCACCCTACAAATAATGAATACAAGCCTTTATTTTACAGATAAGGAAATTGAGGCCCAGAAAAGACCTGTAACTTGCCTTAGGTGGTTGCGTTCTATCAGCTCAGACTTAGGATGGTAGAATAAATATGAGTAGGTTTTGCAATGGAGGAATAGAAGTAAGATTTGTAAGTGTCCACATTTTGAAAGTTCTAGATATCTTGAGAGAAACTGATTTTATCTGTTTGCAGCTGGAGTGTTATTGGATCTGTGATGCCCTCACTTTGGGGACTGTAGAATAACAACTATAAGCTCCATAACCGGAGCCTGTTAATACTTATTACCTGCCAATTTTTTTATTTCAAGTTTTTATTTAAATTCTAATTAGTTAACACATATAGTAAAATTGGGTGCAGGTGTAGGCTTTAGTGATTCATCACTTAAATACAACACTCAGTGGTCATCACAAGTACTCTCCTTAATCCCCATCATCAATTTAGCCCAACACCTTCCATTAACAGTTTGTTCTCTATTGTTAAGAGTCTCTTGTGGTTTGCTTCCCTCTTTTCCCCCCTTCCCCTATGTTCATTTGTCTTGTTTCTTAAACTCCACATATGAGTGAAATCATATGGTATTTGTCTTTCTCTAATTTTGTGTAGCATAACGTATTCTAACTCCATCCATGTTATTGCAAATGGCAAGATTTCATTCTTTTTAATGGCTGAGTAATATTCCACTGTATATATACACCTGGCAATTCTTTTTTTGGGGGGGGAGGGGGCATATCTTTTTTTAAATTTATATCCAAGTTAATTAGCATATAGTGCAATAATGATTTCAGGAATAGAATCCAGTGATTCATATAACCACCAATGTTTATCCCAAGTGTCGTCCTTAATGCCCCTTGCCCATTTAACCCATCGCCCTACCCACAACCCCTCCAGCAACCCTCAGTTTGTTCTCAGTTTGTATTTAAGAGTCTCTTATGTCTTGTCCCCCTCCCTGTTTTTATACTATTTTTGCTACGCTTACCTTATATTCATCTGTTTTATATCTTAAATTCCACATGAGTGAAGTCATGTATTTGTCTTTCTCTGACTAATTTTGCTTAGCATAATACACTCTAGTTCCATCCACATTGTTGCAAATGGCAAGATTTCATTTGTTTTGATTGCCCATTAATATTACATTGCATATATATACACCACATCTTCTTTATGCATTCATCAGTCAATGGACATTTGGGCTCTTTCCATACTTTGGCTATTGTTGATAGTGTTGTTATAAATATAGGGGTGGGTGCATGTGCCCCTTCAAAACAGCACTCCTGTATCCTTTGGATAAATACCTAGTAGTCCAATGCTGGGTCGTAGGGTAGTTCTATTTTTAATTTTTTGAGAAACTTCCATACTGTTTCCCAGAGTGGCTGCACCAGTTTGCATTCCCACCAATGGTGCAAAAGAGTTCCTCTTTCCTCACATCCTTGCCAACTCTGTTGTTGCTTCAGTTGTTAATTTTAGCCATCTGACAGGTGTGAGGTGGTATCTCATTGTGGTTTTGATTTGCATTTCTCTGATGATGAGGGATGTTGAGCATTTTTTCATGTGTCTGTTAGCCATCTGGATGTTTTCTTTGGAAAATTGTCTACTCATGTCGTTTGCCCATTTCTTCACTGGATTATTTGTTTTTTGGGTGTTGAGTTTGGTAAGTTCTTTATAGATTTTGGATACTAACCCTTTATCTGATATCTCCTTTGCAAATATCTTCCCACATTCCATCACTTGCCTTTTAGTTATGTTGATTCCTTCACTGTGCAGAAGCTTTTTATCTTGATGAGGTCCCAATAGTTCATTTTTGCTTTTGTTTCCCTTGCTTCCAGAGATATGTTGAGTAAGAAGTTGCCATGACTGAGGTCAAAGAGGTTTTTGCCTGCTTTTTCCTCTAGGATTTTGATGGCTTCCTGTCTTATGTTTAGGTATTTCATTCATTTCAAGTTTATTTTTGTGTATGTATAAGATAGTGGTCCAGGTTCATTCTTCTGTATGTTAGTTTCCTGTTTTACCAACACCATTTGCTGAAGAAACTGCCTTTTTCCATTGGATATCCTTTCCTGCTTTGTCAAAGATTAGTTGGCCATACGTTTGTTGGTCAATTTCTGGGTTCTCTATTCTGTTCCATTGATCTATGTGTCTGGTTTTGTGCCAGGGCCACACTGTCTTGATGATTAGAGCTTTGTAATACATCTTAAAGCCTGGAATTGTGATGCCTCCAGCTTTGGTTTTCTTTTTCAGGATTACTTTAGCTATTCGGAGTCTTTCTGGTTCCATACAAATTTTAGAATTGTTTATTCTAGCTCTGTGAAGAATGCTGGTGCTATTTTGATAGGGATTGCATTGAAGATATAGATTACTTTGGGTAGTATTGACATTTTAACAATATTTTTTCTTCCAATCCATGAGCATGGAATACTTTTCCGTGTGTGTGTGTGTGTGTGTGTGTGTGTGTGTGTGTGTGTGTTCTTTGATTTCTTTTATAAGCTTTCTATAGTTTTCAGTGTATAGATTTTTCACCTCTTTGGTTAGGTTTATTCCTAGGTGTTTTACGGTTTTTGGTGCAATTGTAAATGGGATAAATTCCTTGATTTCTCTTTCTGCTGCTTCATTATTGGTATATAGAAATGAAATTGATATCTGTACATTGATTTTATATCCAGCAACTTTGCTGAATTCATGGATCAGTTCTAGCAGTTTTTTGGTAGAATCTTTTGGGTTTTCCATATAGAGTATCATGTCATCTGCGAAGACTCAGAGTTTGGCTTCCTCCTTGCTGATTTGGATGCTTTTTATTTCTTTGTGTTGTCTGACTGCTGAGGCTAGGGCTTCTAACACTATGTTGAGTAATAGTGGTGAGAGTGGATATCCTTGTCGTGTTCCTGACCTTAGGGAGAAAACTCTCAGTTTTCCCTATTGAGGATGATTTTCGTGGTGGGTCTTTCATATATGGTTTTTATGATCTTAAGGTATGATCTTTCTATCCCTACTTTCTTGATGTTTTTTTTTTTATCAAGAAAGGATGATGTATTTTGTTAAATGCTTTCTCTCCATGTATTGAGAGGATCGTATAGTTCTTATTCTTTAATGTGTTACTATTATTATTAATGTGATGTATCAAATTGATTTAATTGCACATATTAAACAAGGCTTGCATCCCAGAAATAAATCCACTTGATCATGGTGAATATTTTTTTAATGTATTCTTGGATCCTGTTGGTTAGTAACTTGTTGAGGATTTTTGTGTCAATATTCATCAGGGAAATTGGTCTGTAGATCTCCTTTTTAGTGGGGTCTTTGTCTGGTTTTGGAATCAAGGTAATGCTGACCTCATAGAATGAGTTTGGAAGATTTCCTTCCATTTCTATTTTTGCAACAGCTTCAAAAGAATAGATATTAACTCTTCTTTATTTTTTTTTGTTTTTATTTTATTTTATTTATTTATTTTTTAATATATGAAATTTATTGT
>NC_064818.1:19856181-19908205 GCF_023721935.1 Panthera uncia | reverse complement strand
GGCCTTTTGTGGTTCCATATGAATTTTAGGATTGCTTGTTCTAGTTTCGAGAAGAATGCTGGTGCAATTTTGATTGGGATTGCATTGAATGTGTAGATAGCTCTGGGTAGTATGGACATTTTGACAATATTTATTCTTCCAATCCATGAGCACGGAATGTCTTTCCATTTCTTTATATCTTCTTCAATTACCTTCATAAGCTTTCTATAGTTTTCAGCATACAGATCTTTTACATCTTTGGTTAGGTTTATTCCTAGGTGTTTTATGCTTCTTGGTGCAACTGTGAATGGGATCAGTTTCTTTATTTGTCTTTCTGTTGCTTCATCGTTAGTGTATAAGAATGCAACTGATTTCTGTACGTTGATTTTGTATCCTGCAACTTTGCTGAATTCATGTATCAGTTCTAGCAGACTTTTGGTGGAGTCTATTGGATTTTCCATGTATAACATCATGTCATCTGCAAAAAGCGAAAGCTTGACTTCATCTTTGCCAATTTTGATGCCTTTGATTTCCTTTTGTTGTCTGATTGCTGATGCTAGCACTTCCAACACTATGTTAAAGAACAGCAGTGAGAGTGGACATTCCTGTCGTGTTCCTGATCTCAGGGGGAAAGCTCTCAGTTTTTCCCCACTGAGGATGATATTAGCTGTGGGCTTTTCAAAAATGGCTTTTATGATGTTTAAGTATGTTCCTTCAATCCCAACTTTCTCGAGGGTTTTTATTCAGAAAGAGTGCTGAATTTTGTCAAATGCCTTTCCTCATCGATTGACAGGATCATATGGTTCTTTTCTTTTATTAATGTAATGTATCACGTTGATTGATTTGCAAATGTTGAACCAGCCCTGCATCCCAGGAATGAATCCCACTTGGTCATGGTGAATCATTCTTTTTATATGCTGTTGAATTCAATTTGCTACTATCTTATTGAGAATTTTTACATCCATATTCATCAGGGATATTGGCCTGTAGTTCTCTTTTTTTTACTGGGTCTCTGTCTGGTTTAGGAATCAAAGTAATACTGGCTTCATAGAATGAGTCTGGAAGTTTTCCTTCCCTTTCTATTTCTTGGAATAGCTTGAGAAGGATAGGTATTATCTCTGCTTTCAACATCTGGTAGAACTCCCCTGGGAAGCCATCTGGTCCTGGACTCTTATTTGTTGGGAGATTTTTGATAACCGATTCAATTTCTTCGCTGGTTATGGGTCTGTTCAAGCTTTCTATTTCCTCCTGATTGAGTTTTGGAAGTGTGTGGGAGCTTAGGAATTTGTCCATTTCTTCCAGGTTGTCCAATTTGTTGGCATACAATTTTTCATAGTATTCCCTGATAATTGCTTGTATCTCTGATAATTGCTTGGTTATAATAATTCCATTTTCATTCATGATTTTATCTATTTGGGTCATCTCCCTTTTCTTTTTGAGAAGCCTGGCTAGAGGTTTGTCAATTTTGTTTATTTTTTCAAAAAACCAACTCTTGGTTTCATTGATCTGCTCTACAGTGTTTTTAGATTCTATATTGTTTATTTCTGCTCTGCTCTTTATTATTTCTCTTCTTCTGCTGGGTTTGCGGTGTCTTTGCTGCTTTGCTTCTATTTCCTTTAGGTGTGCTGTTAGTTTTTGTATTTGGGATTTTTTTTGTGTTTGAGATAGCCCTGGATTGCAATGTATTTTCCTCTCAGGACTGTCTTCGCTGCATTCCAAAGCATTTGGATTGTTGTATTTTCATTTTTGTTTGTTTCCATATATTTTTTAATTTCTTCTCTAATTGTCTGGTTGACCCACTCATTCTTTAGTAGGGTGTTCTTTAACTTCCATGCTTTTGGAGGTTTTCCAGACTTTTTCCTGTGGTTGATTTCAAGCTTCATGGCATTGTGGACTGAAAGTATGCATGGTATGATCTCAATTCTTGTATACTTATAAAGGGCTGTTTTGTGACCCAGTATGTGATCTATCTTGGAGAATGTTCCATGTGCACTCGAGAAGAAAGTATATTGTGTTGCTTTGGGATGCAGAGTTCTAAATATATCTGTCAAGTCCATCTGATCCAATATATCATCCAGGGCCCTTGTTTCTTTTTGACAATGTGTCTAGATGATCTATCCATTGTTGTAAGTGGGGTGTTAAAGTCCCCTGCAATACCACATTCTTGTCAATAAGGTTGTTTATGTTTGTGAGTAATTGTTTCATATATTTGGGGGCTCCTGTATTCGGCACATAGACATTTATAATTTTTAGTTCTTCTTGATGGATAGACCCTGTAATTATTATATAATGTCCTTCTTTATCTCTTCTTACAGCCTTTAATTTAAGGTCTAGTTTGTCTGATATAAGTATGGCTACTTCAGCTTTCTTTTCACCTCCAGTAGCATGATAAATAGTTCTCCATCCCCTCACTTTCAATCTGAAGGTGTCCTCAGATCTAAAATGAGTCTCTTGTAGACAGCAAATAGATGGGTCCTGTTTTTTTATCCATTCTGATACCCTATGTCTTTTGGTTGGTGCATTTAGTCCATTTACATTCAGTGTTATTATAGAAAGATATGGGTTTAGAGTCATTGTGATGTCTATAGGTTTCATGGTTGTAGTGATGTCTCTGGTACTTTGTCTCACAGGATCCTCCTTAGGATCTCTTGTAGGGCTGGTTTAGTGGTGATGAATTCCTTCAGTTTTTGTTTGTTTGGGAAGACCTTTATCTCTCCTTCTAGTCTAAATGACAGACTTGCTGGATAAAGGATTCTCAGCTGCATATTTTTTTCTGTTCATCACATTGAAGATTTCCTGCCATTCCTTTCTGCCCTGCCGAGTTTCAGTAGAGAGATCTGTCACAATTCTTATAGGTCTCCCTTTATATCTTAGAGCACATTTATCCCTCGCTGTTTTCAGAATTTTCTCTTTATCCTTGTATTTTGCCAGTTTGACTATGATATATCATGCAGAAGATTGATTCAAGTTACGTCTGAATGGAGTTCTCTGTGCCTCTTGGATTTCAATGCCTTTTTCCTTCCCCAGTTCAGGGAAGTTCTCAGCTATGATTTCTTCAAGTACACCTTCAGCACCTTTCCCTCTCTCTTCCTCCTCTGGAATACCAATTATGGGTAGATTATTTCTCTTAGTGCATCACTTAGTTTTCTAATTTTCCCCTCATACTCTTGGATTATTTTATCTCTCTTTTTCTCAGCTTCTTCTTTTTCCATAATTTTATCTTCTAGTTCACCTATTCTCTCCTCTGCCTCTTCAATCCGAGCTGTCGTCATTTCCATTTTATTTTGCATTTCTTTTAAAGCGCTTTTCAGCTCCTTGTGGCTGTTCCTTAGTCCCTTGATCTCTGTAGCAATAGATTCTCCGCTGTCCTTTATACTGTTTTCAAGCCCAGCAATTAATTTTATGACTATTATTCTAAATTCACTTTCTGTTTATATTGTTTAAATCGTTTTTGATCAGTTCGTTAGCTGTCGTTATTTGCTGGAGGTTTTTTGAGGGGAATTCTTCTGTTTGGTCATTTTGGATAGTCCCTGGAGTGGTGTGGAACTGCAGGGCACTTCCCCTGTGCTGTCTTGAATAACTCGCGTTGGTGGGCGGGGCTGCAGTCAGACCTGATGTCTGCTCCCAGCTCACCACTGGGGCCACAGTCAGACTGGTGCGTACCTTCTCTTTCCCTCTTGTAGGGGCGGTATTCACTGTGGGGTGGCGTGGCCCATCTGGGCTACTTGCACACTGCCAGGCTTGTGGTGCTGGGAATCTGGCGTATTAGCTGGGGTGGATCGGCAAGGTGCACAGGGGCAGGAGGGGCAGGCTCAGTTTGCTTTTCCTTGGTGATCTGGTCGGGAGGGGCCCTGTGGCACCAGGAGGGAGTCAGACCCGCCAGAGGGATGGATCCGCAGAAGCACAGCATTGGGTGTTTTCGAGGTGCAAGCAAGTTCCCTGACAGGAACTGGTTCCCTTTGGGATTTTGGCTGGGGGATGGATGAGGGAGATAGCGCTGGTGAGCACCTTTGTTCCCTGCCAAGCTGTGCTCTGTTGTCTGTGGCTCAACAACTCTCCCTCCCGTTGTCCTTCAGCCCTCCCGTTCATGAGCAGATCTGTTAACTTATAACATTCCAGATGTTAAGTCCCACTTGCTGTCAGAACACACTCCGTCCGCCCCCTCCATTTTTGCAAGCCAGACTCGGGGCCTCTGCTTTGCCAACAGACTGCCCCTCCATCCCGACTCCCTCCCTCCAGTCCATGTAGCGCGCACCGCCTCTCCACCCTTCCTACTCTCTTCCGTGGACCGTATATGCTTGGCTCTGGAGAATCCATTCTGCTAGTCTTCTGGTGATTTTCTGGGTTATTTAGGCAGGTGTGGGCAGAATCTAAGTGATCCGCAGGACGTGGTGAGCCCAGCGTCCTCCTACACTGTCATTTTCCCCTATTAACTCTTCTTTAAAAGTTTGGTACAATTCCTCTGGAAAGCCATCTGGCCCTGGACCCTTGTTTGTTGTTTGTTGGGAGATTTTGATGACTAATTAAATTTCTTTACTGGTTATGGGTCTGTTCACATTTTCTGTTTCTTCATGTTTCAGTTTTGGTAATATATGTTTCTAGGAATTTGTCCATTTCTTCCAGATTGCCCTATTTGTTGACATAATTTCTCATAATATTCTCTTATTATTTGTTTTTATGCAGTGGTGGTTATGATCTCTCCTCTTTCATTCTTGATTTTATTTATTTTGGGTCCTTTTTTTTTTTTTTTTCTTTTTGATCAATCTGACTAGGGGTTTTCAATTTTGTTAATTCTTTGAAAGAACCAGCTCCTGGTTTCATTGATCTGTTCTACTCCTTTATTATTATTATTATTATTATTATTATTATTATTTTAATTTTGATAGCACTGATTTATGCTCTAATCTTTATTATTTCCTGTCTTCTGCTGGATTTGGGCTTTATTTGCTGTTATTTTTCAAGCTCTTTAAGGTGTATGGTTAGGTTGTGTACCTGAGACTTTTCTTTCTTCATTAGGAAGGCCTGGATTGCTATATACTTCCCTCTTATGACTGTCTTTCCTGCATCCCAGAGGTTTTGGGCTGTCATGTTATCATTTTCATTGGTTTCCATTTACTTCTTAATTTCCTCTTTAACTTCTTAGTTAACTCATTAATTCTTTAGTAGAATGTTCTTTCATCTCCAAGTATTCATTGTCTTTCCAAATTTTTTCTTGTGGTTGATTTTGAGTTTCATAGCATTGTGGTATGAAAATATTCAGTGTCATCTCAATCTGTTTGTACTTGTTGAAGGCTGATATGTGTCCCAGTATGTGATCTATTCTGGAGAATGTTCTATGTGCAGTTGAGAAAAATGTGCATTCTGCTGCTTTAGAATGAAATGTTCTGAATATATCTGTTAACTATCCAGTCCAGTGTGTCAGTTAAAGCCATTGTTTCCTTGTTGATTTTATGCTTAGATGATCTGTCCATTGCTGTAAGTGGGGTGGTGAAATCCCCTAATATTATGGTATTATTATCAATGAGTTTCTTTATGTTTGTGATTAATTGATATATATTTGAGAACCTCCACGTTGGGGCATAAAAGTTTACAATTGTTAGATCTTCTTTATGGATAGACCCCTTAATTATGATATAATGCCCTATTCATCTCTTGTTACATCCTTTATTCTAAAATCTAGATTGTCTGATATAATTATGGCCGCTCCAGCTTTCTTTTGGTGACCATTAGCATGGTAGATGTTTCTCCATCCCCTGACTTTCAATCTGAAGGTGTCTTTAGGTCTAAAGTGGGTCTCTTGTAAACAGCATATAGATCAATCTTGTTTTCTTATCCATTCTGTTACCCTACATCTTTTGATTGGAGCATTTAGTCCATTAACATTTAGAGTAAGTCCTGAAAGATATGAATATAGTGCCAATGTGTTGCCTATAGAGTTGGAGTTTCTGGTGGTGTTCTCTGGTCCTTTCTAGTCTTTGTTGCCTTTGGTCTTTTTTGTTTTGTTTCTTCTTTTCTCCACTCAGAGAGTCCCCCTTCAAATTTCTTGCAGGAATGGTTTCGTGGTCATGAACTCCTTTAGTTTTTGTTTGTCAGGAATCTCTTTATCTCTCCTTCAGTTTTGAACGACAGCCTTGCTGGATAAAGAGTTCTTAGCTGCATATTTTTCCAATCTCGCATGTTGAATATATCCTGCCACTTCTTTTTGGCCTGCCAGTTTCCTGTGGATAGGTCTGCTGCAACCCTGTTCTGTCTTCCCTTATAGGGTAAGGACTTTTTTTTCCCCATTGCTGCTTTCATAATTCTTTCCTTGTTTGTGTATTTTGTGAATTTGACTATGATATGCCTTGTTGATGGTCAGTTTTTGTTGAATCTATTGGGAGTTCTCTGTGCTTCCTGGATTTTGATATCTATGTCTTTCCCCAGAGTAGGAAAATTTTCCAGAATAATTTGCTGACATAAACCTTCTACCCCTTTTTCTCTCTCTTCATCTTCTTGGACTCCTATGATTCAGATGTTATTCCTTTTTAATAAGTCACTGAGTTATCTAATTCTTGTACCATGCTCTTTTACCTTAGTTACTCTCTTTTTTTCTGATTCATTATTCTCCATAATTTGTCTTCTCTTATCACTGATTTGCTGCTCTCTTCATCCATCCTTGCCACTGTTGCATCCATTCAATATTTCCTCTTGGTTATAGCATTTTAAGTTTCATACTGACTAGATTTTACTTCTTTTATCTATTCAGAAAGAGATTCTATGCTTTTTTCAACTCCAGCTAATATTCTTATTATTGTGACTCTAAATTCCAGTTCAGACATCTTGCTTATATCTGTGTTGATTAAGCCCCTGGCTGTCATTTCTTTGTGTTCTTTCTTTTGGGGTGAATTCCTTCATTTTGCCATTTTGGAGGAAGAAAAAGGATAACTTAAATAAAATAAAAAGTAAAAAAAATTAAAAACAACACAGAAAATCAAATAAAAGAAGCTAGATCCTCTGTCTAGGTGAGTTTTGGTCTGGTTGTTGAAACTTGATAGAATAGAGAAAAAAGGGAAAGAAAAGAAAAAGAAAGAAAAAGAAAAAAAGTAAGAAAGTTTAAAAATTAAAAATATGTATAGAATAAAATAGAATAAAATGTAATGAAGAAAGTGAAATAGAATAAAATACTTAGAAAAAAATAAAAAACATAGTAAAAAGAATTAAAAAAATTTTTTAAAGGAAACTATGGGCGCCTGGGTGGCTCAGTGGGTTAAGCATCCAACTTCAGCTCAGGTCATGATCTTGCAGTCTGTGAGTCTGAGCCCCAAGTTGGGCTCTGTGCTGACAGCTCAGAGCCTGGAGTCTGCTTCAGATTATGTGTCTCCTTTTCTCTCTGCCCCTCCCCAACTCACACTCTGTCTCTCTCTGTCTCTCAAAAATAAATAAATGTTAAAAATTTTTAAAAAATAAAATAAAAAGACAAAAATAAAATTTTCTTTTTCTGTATCCAAGAAAAATAAATGAAAGGAGAAAAAGAAAATAAAAGAAATTAAAAAAAATAGATGAACCAGCAAACAGAGTGAAACTCGAATGAAGTTACATCCAGTTTCCCCTAGAACTCAAACAATGAAGCACTCTATAGTCTGTACACTAAGAAAATGGAGAAACTTGTGGTTCTCTAGGGCATGTGCTTGGAGGGCGGAGTTGGGCGTGGCTTGGTGTAATGGCTCTGTTCTCCACTAGGTGGCAGTGCTTAGCTTACTAGGATGGATTGTTGTGGTATATGTGTGCATGTGCATGTAGGTGCACGTGCAGGAGAGGTGAAAATGGCATCACCCAGCTTCCTAGTTTCAGGCACAGGAACTTTGTGTTCTCACCTACCCAACAAGCAATCAAGGATCCCTCCTTTGTCTCAGTCTTCTTCTGTCCATTCCCCACTTCTACACTGTGTCTGTGTCCAGGCTGTCAGCCTGCCATACACCTGGAAATTCTTAAATCAGACTGATCTGGATTTGAATCTGGCACAGCCAGTTAGGAACTCTGTGACTTTGGACTTGTTATTTTATCTTTCTGAGTCTCCGTTTATCCATCTGTGCAGTAGAGTTAATATTAGTAGTGACTTCTTAAGTTTGTATTAGATGAGTGAATATTATACTGTAATATAATGCTTATCACAGTGTTTCACACAAGGGAAGTAAGTGGTCCTAGATATTATTACATTTTTAATCTATTTTAGTGATATTCGACCAGGCTATCCCCTGACAGTCCCTGCCTTGTCCAAAGAGGAAGAAGCATTTGACACATTAATTCTTCACTAAATTTTTCAGCCTGCAGCCACAGGACTCTGGATTACTTCTTTCTATTGTAAGAGCCACCCAGCAGGCTGCCTATTTTAATAGAATTTCTCCTGGCACCTCCTGTTTTTGTCTAGAGAAGTTTTAGAGCTGGTGCAGGCACATGCTCGCACAACACACTTCAACATCACAAATGCAGATGAATGCATTTGGGAATAGTAGAGGAGGGCGTCATGGTCACCACTGCTTCAGTGTGTACAAAAGTCTCTGATGTAATCAGAACCTTTGATGTCTCAGGGAACAGAGCTTCCCCTCACCCTTCCTGTCAAGGTGCCAGGCTGTGGTTAGAGGTTTGACATGTCATTGGGCTTTATTTGGTTGCTGTGTGTAAGGCTTTCCTTCCTGTCATGCGTACTGTGGAATTAATAGCACCCACAGCTAATATTTTAGTCTGAGCTCTTGCTCGGCCTCCATGTTAGTCTGATGCCCTGGTACAACATGCATCTTTCCTTCTATGTTCAATGTGACCATTTTATATTCCTATCCAAACCCTGTTTATTTCTACAATTAATTTCACATTTAACTATCATTAGACTCATGGACTTAGAAAAGGCTATTTCAGCCAGATGTTCACTATTTGTGAAATTAGAGAATGTTAGAATTAGAAGGGATCAGCCAGTCTTATTTCTCATTTGACCTTTGAAGGAACAGGCTCAGAGAAGGGAAGTAACTTCCCCAGGATCACACAGCAAAGAATTGACCTAGCCAGGAAACTCAGGTCTTTTTATTCCTAATCAGATCTCTTTCCAAAGTGTCTTTTGAACTGTGTTTGATAGAGCACAGATTTGGTCCAGTGATACCCTCAGTCATGTGCCTTGGAGATCCCATTTTAGTTGCATTGAACAAAATATACACTGTAATTTCTGGGCTTATAGCCTCTTGGGGTCTATTAAACTGAAGTATTTCAATTTATAAGTTAGAAGGCTTGAAGATCCACAGCTTGTTAATGAAAACTTTCCATGCGATTTTAAAGCTGCCGTCCTTGTGAGCTTGATTTAACCTCTTTTGAAAGCTCCCCCAGGAGTAAAGAAATAAAAAAAATCATTTCAGAAAATGATTCCAGGCTTTAAAATATTTTGTCAGAAGAAAAAATCAGCCTTAAATTTTTCCTACGTCCTATTTGCAGTAGTGAGAGCTCATTTCTTTAGTAGTCCTTGTTTCTAGGGTTTTAGGCTTTTGTTCTTAACATTACTTCAAAAGATGATTGGGGCCAGGGAGTGTGTTAAATGGGTGATGGGCATTAAGGAGGGCACTTTTTGGGGTGAGCACTGGGTGTCATATGTAAGAGATGAGTCACTGGGTTCTATTCCTGAAGTCAAGTCTACACTATATGTTAACTAACTCGAATTAACTAACTTGAAAGGTGGTAACTGTGTAGAGCATATCCAGTGACAAAGATGTTTTCCAGGTGAATAAGATGTGTTTACAGATCAGAGGGTAGAACTCTGTGAGGATTTTGTGAAACTAAATGTAAAACATTGGCTGTCCATATAACCAGGCTGTTACCCAAAGCCAGCATACTAATCTGTGTATCAGGGAAGAGGTACAGTGCATCATCCTAGCACATCATGGGTAGCACCAGGCTAAGCTGTTTGGGAGGTGTGTCCTTGTGTCACTGTCCAAGTACTGAAACCAGGCCTTCACTCATAGAAAGCATCTATGCTATCCCATCTGAGCTCCCGTAGGAAAAAACCACTGTTGTTTTCCTTCAATCGTTTCCATCTTGATTCAGACATATGTGGTTTTTACATCACTCTAGAAGTGACAGAACTGTGCCTTGTGTTTCACTATTAATATATTTATTTTCCCATGTACATTTGATGACTATGTCAAAACAAGCACTGTTTTTTCCTTTGAACCTAGGAGAGACACATTTCTCTCCCGATGCCTTTCTCTCACCAGAAACTTGCTAACGTTATACAGACTTAGTGGATGCTTTAAAAAAAATATGGCACAGCCCCTAGACTTAGCCAATGTACATATTTACTTATCAATGTACATATTTCTAGCAATATTATAATTATGATCAAGTCATTGTAAACATTCCTATATAGTCTTGTATATATTCAATTTAAAGTAACCATTAATTTTCTTGAGTCTGCATTGAAGTTATCAGGTGGCTCTGATTTGTTTAAGAATGATCTCACTGATCTATGGGGATGGAGACTAAGTATGTCTATCTTTCTTGCCTAGTTTCTCTCCTGTAGAAAATCCACTTTCATGCTCTGAGAAGAAACCCAGAAATCAAAGTGAATGATTTGTATTAACAGAGTCATTTCCTTCCAAAATCAAAAATAATTTTTATTGCCACATCCAACTTTGATTAGCTACTTGGCAAGAGATACATACCCCTACATGTATGTTTGTTGGTGAAAACATATCCAGAATTCCCATGAAAGTCTGATAGTAACACTATTACTATTGTCACCACCAGTAATAATAATAATAATAATAACATTTGTAATTATAGCTAACACACCTGTAGGGTATAGCATATTCCAGTAACTACTTTCACTGTTTTACATACATCAACTAATTTATCCCTCACAGCAACCCTATGAGGCAGATGTTGGTGTAATCCTCATTTGGCAGATGAAACTGAGGCTAAGTAATTTGACCAAGGTCAGACACATATAATTAAGTTTGACTTTAGTGCTAGCCTAGTAGGATATTGAGTGTATAAACAGTGAGATGATTAGAAATCTGGGTATCCCCCTGAAGTACTGATTTCCCAGACTATTGTCAGGTGTTAGACATCCTGGGGTCTCCTTTCTTGAGCTTGGTGAAATGACTGATAGGAAATCTTCGAGTTTGTTAGTATAAACCAGACAAGTTGTGGTCATAAACCTTGTTTGTAAGTACAGGCAAGGGAGTAAGCACTGGTTTGTATCAGTGCAGTCATTTGCGCTGATATGAAGAATGGCCTAGCAACCACATGTGGGGTGTGAGTGGACCACAGGGTGATTGATGGTCAGACTGTAGGGGACACTGGCATGGACAGGCTATATGAACAGTGATGAGTGACCAGGCATGTTTAGGAACAATGCCCATGGAAAGGACAAAAGTGTGGAGGAGTTCAAGAATGTTTGCTTTGTTTTTCAGAACTAACTCTATCATCTGGAAGTTGTCATACATGAATTTCTCTCCCAGATTTATGTTTCTGAACCATCTCTGTGTGTCTTGGCTGTCTAAAAATTTTGATTTTCCTTTCTTACCTTTCTTTCCCTCCCTCCCTCCCTTCCACCCACACTTTCCCCTCCTTTGTAGCCTTCACATGGTGACAAGACTTCTAATCCTGAAGTCCTGAAATGGATGAATGATTTGGCTAAAGGTCGTAAACAACTTAAAGGTAAGTTCCAGCCAAGAGTCTCTTTTTCCATAAAGGAAGCAGTTAAAATAGATAATTTGCTCCAAGGTATTTTTTATTCTTTTCCACCTGTGCCCTCTTTAACCTCATCTCTCACGTAGATTGGAGGCTCCATTTTGAAATAAATGGTCCTGGGTCCCTTTCATTATTTGGCCCCATCTAATAATTCTCCTTACAAAGAGATTGAAGAACTCCAGACTCCAAAGAGAAATGATTCACTTCAGTGCCAGGAACATTTCAACACGTGGAGTATTAACTTCCCCCTAGGTTACTGGATTCTTGGATGTTAGAAAAAGGCCTGAACAATCATTTACTCCGCATAACGCATTGTACATATGAAGACATTTATGTCCAGAGATAGAGACAATTTATGTAGCTGGGAGGTAGTGCGCTAGATATAAAACTCAGTGCTCTTACCTCCTAATCCAGTGTTCTTCTTTCTTCTTTCTCTGGAGATTATGATGATGATATGAGTGTTAATTAACTCTAAAATCCATTTAAAAGGACTATGGTATTTACCAATAAAAATTTATTTGCCTCCTCTGGGGTGCCTGGGTGGCTGGCTCAGTCGGTTAAGCATCTGACTTTGGTCATGATATCACATTTCATGAGTCTGAACCCCACATCCAGTTCTGTGCTGACAATGCAGAGCCTGCTTGGGATTCTCTCTCTCTCTCTCTCTCTCTCTCTCTCTCTCTCAAAATAAACTTTAAAAAATTATAAAAAAATTAATTTTCCTTCTCTTTCCACATTCTTATTTCAATACTTAGATGTGGAAATTTTTCCAAATTTGTAAATTTTCCAAAGGTGATAAGGAACTGGAAGGGAATCTGAATTCAGTGGTATTAAACTGTAATGATGTTGCAGGTTTATAAAATATGCAATGTTTAAACATCACACCAGAGTATAACTAAAAAACAAACACCAAACAAAGAAAATGAGCTCTGTAATTGAGAAATCAATATAAGTGGCCACCTTTAGCATATTCTGAAATTTAATTCCATGATAATTCCCAAGTTGCTTTTTTACTTTGTTATTTAGGTTTATATAAAAACACATTGCAATAATGGTGAATCCTGGATTTTAAAAGATGACATTAGACAAAATTGTCAAGTTGGGACTGCACTCCCATCTCTCATATCCTATCCCTCCTGTATTTCCTCAGATGTCTGCATGTGTAAAGCCTTACAGAAGTGCTTGCATTTACACAGGGGCTCTTAATGACACAAAACTTTCAAAACTCAAGTAAATGAACCAATGAGTATAGAATTCCAGGTGTTGTGGTAGGTATTGGGTGAAATATTTGAGGGCCTGGTACCATCTTCCTCTAGATCTCATCCTCTGAAATTTAAACCACTGACTTACTTCTACACATAACCCTCAACTTCCATAAGATCCCAGTCTCTAGAGCCCTTTGTTTTCACACCTGAGTAGGAGATATGCTGTTTGTTCTAGTTATTAAGGCTGCCCTTGCCCTGTGGAAAGCTATCAGCAATAGTGTCCATTTCCACTGACTTCACATCAGTGGTGGGAATTTCTGACAGGCTCTCTGCTCTTAAGCCCAGTGAGTCCTCCTTGCTCATGGTAACTCATGGCATTTCTCTTAGAACTAAAGCTGAAATTGTCAGAAGAACAAGGGAGTGCTCCCAAAGACCTACCTAGAAACCTGTCCTGTGAGCAACCTGCAGTCCCCAGAGAGAATGGGAAGCCAGAAGCTGTGGGCCCTGAGCCAAGTTCCTCTGGAGAGGACACTCCTGATACTGTGCTGACATGCCTAAAGGAGAAGACAGAGCAACTTCCTGCTCAGGAGGATTCTAAGGTACCTCACCATATCCTCACAGGTCCCAACATTCAATAGGATTCCAGAGAGATTATGGTTTTGACCAATTTGTACGAGCACTTGGCACTACATAAACATCTTTAGGAGACTGGTTCTGAATTTCAGTCAGGTGACCTAGCAAGTTATTGACCATGACCTATAGGTGTTGCCACTTAATTCCAGAATGTTATTCTGGAAGTTATACTATTGCATGCTGGTAGGAAGCAAATAGCAAAGATATTAGGGTGTATCATATCTACTTTCTCCATTATTCCCCCAATAAATTAGCAAATTAACCCAAGACTAGTATTACAATCCCATTTTACCATATATTTTATTTAAAAAATAATGCAGCTGGGATGAGGTATACATAGTAAGGAAAATGGTTTAGTATCTTATAAGATAGATAGGTAGGCTTTTTAAGAGAGTGTTAGGTAAAAAGATGTCTAAAGACCTCAGTTTTAGTCTTTAGACTGAAGTCTTTAGACATCTTAGTTTTGAAATCTTTGTGAAAGATTTCACATCCTGCACATCTTCTCATCCTGCACATCTATGCTTACATTTCATTTATGACCAGGAACCTTCCTTGTAGTCCTTTCTGTTTCAACTCTAAAAGTGGTATGATTGCCTTTAATTTCTTGAGTAAGAGTTGTAGCTTGCATATCATAGCCCTAACTATGCTGTATGACATTTTCTATCTCTCATTTTATACTTTAGACCTCTTGAGTAGAATAGCTATTTGTAGCTCATGATCCTACAGTGTCTGTACATAGTAGGTATTGAATAAATGTTTGCTGAATGAATGGACAGATGAATGAACGAACTAACATATTTAACTTTGGAATCAAGTATTATTGATAAGAATGGTGACTTTACCTGTTCTATTGCACATTATATGGTCTTAATCATAGGTGACAACATATGCCAAATCCCAAAAGGCTCACCATATGCCCCTGGACTTGTTCTTTACATGGAGACTTGTGATGTACAAGCAGAAATGGGCCCTTGGCCACCTCTATTTTTATGAAATACTTTTAGATTAAAAAAAACCAATTCTATGTTGTAAGAAGTGAATAGGTTTTTATCCACTTGGCCAACTCATTCCACCCCACCAAAGATTCTGGATTTTTATAATAGCCAGCGGATAAGTGGGTAACACACACACACACACACACACACACACACACACACCTAATTCTATGTTCTACTTGATTAGGGCAGTGAGGGATGAGTTAGGATTGGTAGAGTAGACTTAGATCAGGACTCAATGCTTCGATAAGCCACTTTCTAGCTATGTATACTTAGTAAGTGAATTAGTTCTCTGAGATTCAATTTACTCATCTATAAAATACAGATACTACCTACTTACATAATTATTGTGACAATAAGGAAAGATGCCTGGTGACTGGTGGGCAATCATTAATTTGAAAAAATATTTGAGTGCCATAATAGGCACAACAATGTGTTGTGAGGTATGATACATATTGGATATAATAAGATAGAGAAGCTATGAGGGTTACTGCCCTCATGAAACTCATGTAATTCTGAAAATTGGGATACAACAACAAATAAACAGCTCAATAAGTAAAATTATTAAAGATTTTGATAAGTAGTGTGCAAAGAATTAGATAGTATAGAAAATAATGGGTATGCTTTCTACTTTATATAATGTGACTAGGAAGGCCAATAGGTGACATTTAATGAAGAATCAGCAGGCCAAGAGAGCAGCAAAAATCATTTTAGGCAGATGGAACTGCCAATATGAAGGCCTTGAGGGAAGAGATTGTGTGTACTTAGAATTCTTGGGTCTGAGGGCTAGAGCACAGGATGGCATGAGATGTCAGAAAGTCAGGCTGGGGCCCCTGACATAGTACCTTTTAAGTTACTACCTAAAGTATTGGAAAACTGTTGAGTCGTTGAAAGCAGGAAAGTGACATGGTGTGATTTACATTTAAAAGATACTTCTGAAATTTTTAAAAATATTTATTCTTGAGAGAGAGAGAGAGAGCAGGGGAAGGGCAGAGAGAGGGGTGTGTGTGTGTGTGTGTGTGTGTGTGTGTGTGTGTGTGACAGAATCTGAAGCAGCCTCCAGTCTCAGCTATCAGCACAGAACCCGACGGGGGGCTTGAACTCATGAACTGCGAGATCATGACCTGAGCTGAAGTTGAACACTTAACGGACTGAGCCACCCAGGTGCCCCTAAAAGATCTTTGTGATTGCTGCATGGAGAACAAATCACAGAGGAAAATTCTGGATAGAGAAAGATGAAATGGGTGGTTTGGACTAGCATGAAAGCCTTGGGGACGGAAAGAA
Source organism: Panthera uncia (assembly GCF_023721935.1). Lineage (NCBI taxonomy): Eukaryota > Metazoa > Chordata > Mammalia > Carnivora > Felidae > Panthera > Panthera uncia. The sequence goes on along the minus strand of NC_064818.1, from coordinate 19,892,397 downwards.
ATAGACATACTCAAAGTATATTTTGGATGTATAATCAAAAGGATGTGCTGAATCATTGGATGGTAGGAGGGAAGGAAAGGAAGAATCCAAGATGGTGACAGGTCCATTTACTGAGATAGGGAAAACTACAGAAGGAACAGATTCAGGATGAGAGTGAAAAATTAAGAGGTTCTGTTTTTAACACGTTCACTTTAATATTTTTGAGGAATACAGTGACCAACCATCTCTGGTTTCCTTGGATTTTCCTGGATGCTAAAAATTTCACGTCTTTCAAAATGCCCCATCCTGGAAAAATGGGGATGGTTGGTCACCCTACTGAGACATCTAAGTCTAATAGGCACATGCACAGAGAGTCTAAAGATCAGAGAAACATATTTGAGTTGTTTGGAAGTTATCTTTGCTTAAATGGCAATTTATTTCTATTATTTTAAATGAAGTATCTGTTAAACTGTATAATAAGTGTCAGAAGCCCCTTCAGATAAAGCTAGCATCTCTGCAGTAGGCTAAAGTGAGGCCCTTTAAATAGAAAGCATCTGTAGTGGAATATGTAGCTCTCAATATCTAAAGCTGTAGTATTGTTCCTGGGGGAGGGGGGGGAGTTAAAATAGCAAACCTGATAGTGGCTAGTCAGCTATCAGGTGGTTCCTACAGGAGAGTCCAAAAACCACAGAAGCAGCCAAGGGAGGATTGCAAATTTCCACAGTAGCTATATTATTCCTGGATCCTCAGTGAACTCATTAGCACTTGAGATTATCTGATTAGGTTCTATTTCTTTACACTCAAATTGACAGATTATTTTCATCTGGGGTCCTTGCTTTACTGTTGAAAATACTGTAAATATTAAAGTTTCCAAGATGAAGAATTATTTCTTTTCTAGAGAGAACTTTATGAAATTTTTACATTTGGTGTTTAGTCAGAGTCCATACTAAAGCTGATAAATCCCACAGCATTGCCTTGTCAGTTCAGATACTGCTATAGGGTAATTTTCTTCCTCTTTTATTTATAGATGATTTTTGGAGGTAATAACTTCTGGGTCACAGGGTATCTATTCATTGAGCACTGTAAGTGATGAATCATCCCTTAGGTATGACTGTGGTGCCTATTTATGTCCATTTCTTGTGAGAATCTTGAATTGGTGCTGGCACATCATACCCATTTTATTGCCCTTTCTCAGAACTGTAGGGTGGTATCAGGTGCATGGCACAAATTGAGCACTGTAAGTGAATGAGTCATCCCTGAGATCTGACTGTGGTGCCTATTTATGTCCATTTCTTGTAAAAATCCTGAATTGGTGCTGGCATGTTATACCCATTTTATTGCCCTTTCCCAGAACTGTAGGTGGTATCAGGTGCATGGCACAACTTATTAACTGGATGAGTGATGGCAGTTACCTCTGGCCCTTCACTAACTGCAGCATCTTTGAGGAGGAAAGCAGGTTTTTAAAAATATATGTAACTCATTTTATTTTAAAAAATAAAATGAAAATATAGTGATTAGTAGGTTGTTATACCCACTGGTTGTTATACCTTGCAGAGAGGGCAACTTAAAAGTAAAGGGCACAAAAAAGTAAGATCCCATCAAGTTATTTTGCCTACTTGTCATTTTAAATAATAAAACAATTTTTAAAATTGGTAATACTATCTCACATAGTTCAAAAGAAAATACAAATGGCCACACATTAAATAGATTCTTTGCCACTCCATCTGCTAGCTCTAGAGGTCTTCCATCCCCAAGCAGGTAATGTTTGCGGCTAATGTTTTATGTGTACTTTTGGAGTTTCTATATAAAGCATATACAAGGGATTGCTTTGGTAATTATTCTAAGAGTAAAATCAACTAATCAGAGTGAAAGATGAGTGCATACATTGTACATGGACCCTGATTTTCATCTGGCATCTTTGGATGATATTCTTCTATAATGGCATTTATCATCCTAAGCTGCTCTTTGGTCACTATTTTCCTCTTTTAGGACAAAATTTAGCTTTTCTAGAATCCAAAGAATTTAGTAAAAATAAATAAAATTACAAAAATCAAACTGCTGTACAGAGATGCTAATAATAGTTAAATGCATCATTTTTCTGAAGTTGCTTTCTATGAAATATAAGTCCCAATGAGATACTAAATAAAAAACATTGTTCATGTTTTCTGAACTTGGATTGAGATTTTTTTCTTTATTACCTATTAAAACCCCATAAGATAGATAAAAGGTTTGTTTTTTTCATGGCAAGATGTATCATGACTAAGAAAATATTTAAGAAATTATTAGGCTGGAAAACGAAAGGGTCTTGTGGTTACTTAACCAATACTTAAATGGCTTCTACAGAGAGAGGTGATCTATCTTTCTACTGAAAATGAAAGTTCTTAGGTTATAGCCTATGGAATTTATATGAAGATTGTTAAAAATTAGGGTACTTTTGTTTTTAAACCTGAGTTGATATATTTATAGCAGGGAATGGGGATGTGTTGAGTACTGTGAGAATTTTTTAAAATATCTGATATAATTTTTGTCCTCAAGAAACTTCTAACTCATTTGGGCAGACAAATCTGAAACACAGTACATAGTTAAGGCCCAGATAATCAGATAGAAAAGTTCAGAGAAAAGGGAGCTAAATGTGGGCCAGAACGGTTCTCAACTGGGACAGGGGTAGGGTAACATGTGAATAACTAGGAAGTTTGAAAAATACACATACTTAAGTCATGTTCTTTTCCTTCAGGATCCCTTTGTGGGATCTGGAAGGCAGAGATCCAGAGAGCACCTTGGGTATGTGTACTTTGACAAAAGATACCTGGGTAATTTGCTCTGTGCTATTTCTCCTGTTTCCTTCCTGCTAGTCACTTAGTGAGAACCATCTGACCAGAGTGAAAAAATTGTGTGTAGTAAACATATAGCAAATTAGAAGGGAGGAAAACCAAGGCAAGCAGAGGTTTGGTCATTTTGGATGGTCACTTTGGATGGAGAGAAGGATTATAGTGGTGGTGGGTAGGTAAATAGAGGATTGATAGATAAATAGGAAGCTATTTAAATTTTTATGCGCAGTGTGACCTGTTAAAAATAGTGCTTAGGAGAATACATATTTGGACCAAGAGTTTATGAAATCTTTCAGTTGGAAGGAACTTTGTAATTCCAACCTCCTTATTGTACAGGTAAGATAAGGATTCAAATAAGTTAATTGTCATATCAAAAATAGTTTGTGGCAGAGCTAGCCAGTAACCTAGTATATACTCCAAGCTTGTGATGAAGACCCGTACAAAGTTTGTGTTTGTGAATATAATCATGAAGATCCATATAAAATACATGTTTCAGAAGAAAAATCAATAGGTCTACATATTGTTTTTTAAGAATGAAGAAGTAAAATGACAGGCTTCTTACCATTACATATTTAGGATTCCTTCAGAAGCTTTAAAAACATCTTTCTAAACTTGGACCTATCCTTTAAGAAACTTTTGCTGGAAGAAAATTGGCATGTGCTTTAAACAGTATCTTATAATTGTCTTCCCTTTTTCTAATTACTGTTGCATTATAGTATTATTAATCCCTTACTTTGAGGCTTCAAAACTGTTTTTTTTTTTTTTTTGCCTGCTAAAAATACTGACATGCTTTCATTCTTGCCTGAGAAAGGAACAATAATTAATTTCATGTTTTTCAGGTAGCTAAGCAAGACAAGAACCTCATAAAGCCTCTTTATGACCGATACAGAATTATCAAGCAAATCTTGTCAACACCTTCCCTTATTCCAACAATTGTAAGTCAGGATGCTTGCATTAACTAGAAACCTGTACTTGTGCTTGGTATTGTTTAAGTAGGGAGGCAGCACTATGACAGTTATAAAGAAGCCTTTTTGGCAGTATATGCTGCTAAAAAGGTCAGTTGTTATTTCACACAGTAGAAATGTGGTCTCCTTTGAGCCAAATATCATACTTAACAGGTGGATGATAATTAAAACTATTATGAAACAGGAATATATAGCAACTGCATTTTTTAGTTTATTTTGTGAGAGAGCACACATGGGAGGGGTGGTAAGAGAGGGGAAGAGAGAGAATCCCAAGTAGGCTCTGCACTGTAAGCATAGAGTCCAATGTGGGGCTCAAACTCACAAAACATGAGAACATGAACTGAGTTGAAATCAAGAGTTAGACACTTAATCAACTGAGCCACCCAGGTGCCCAGCAATTGCATTTTTGAAGCCAGTTTTAATATTTGCTTTAATTTCTTGGATGAGGAGAACAACTGATGAATTTCAATTTCATCATCTAATTTACAACACAGCTAAACCACACAGAGTCTTTCTATTCCGTGTGTTAATTTTTCTTCTTTAATAAGAAAATTGACTACATGTTCCTTGATACAAATGCAACATTTGTTTTTGGTACCATTTGACCATCACTGAATAAGACATAAGATTTATTTCAATAGAAAACATGGCTACTAAAATTGAGCTAGACTGTTTTTAATAAAGAATGATTTATGGGAATACAGAACTAGAAAGGCACCACAAATCCTACTCCATTAATATTAAAACAGTCACTTGCTCAAGATATCAGTATAAAAAGGAATAAACATTAACAAATATGCATTTAAGTATACTGGACTACATTTATAATTTCACAATTTTCAAGACAAACACAACAGTGATTCATAATCTCTAAAATGTTCCTATTAAAGAAGCATGGTTTAAAATGGGGTATGATTTTCAGATTTCCTTGCAAAAAATTCTTTTGGTTGTGGTAAGTATTAGCAGAACTCCATTTTGCTTTGGCCTTCATAGAGCTCTTCCCTGAATTTGTCAATTTTCTGACTATCCTCTATATCTGAATGTGGCCCACACCAGGATCTGATTTGGGGTATTTCTGAATAACAAAAGGTGTCTGAAGTCCATTTCATCCTAACCCATGTAACTGTTGTGAAGCTGGGGTCCAGGTCTGAGTGAAAGGGAGGAACCAGTAGGCAGTGCAGCCAAGAATGGAACCATATCCTAGATTCTGTGCCTTCTTTGGTCCAGCAAAAAGACGAACTTGCTGAGCATTTTAGCCCAGCAGTGGGTGGGGATGGGGTGCTTCTTTGATCATTAACTTCTGTAAGTTTTTTGGTACAACTGAGGAAGAGTCACTCTTGTTTGTTTCCTTCTGGGTTTTCAGTGGTACAGGGATCACCTACTCTTTTCATGGTGTCTATTTATGGTTCCTCTTCCTGTTTTTGCTTCAAGAGTCACTTAGCATTTTTGTGACTTTATTTAACTCTGCTTGTGATAAGCAGGAGGAAGAAGACTCTGATGAAGACTGTCCACAGGGAAGCCAGCAACCTTCTCTGCCAGATCCAGCATCTCACCTGCCTATTGGCGACCACCTCACCTTCTCTAATGAGACGGAACCTATTAGGGTCCTGCTGTCAGATGAAAAAAAAGAAACCAAACAACCAGCCCTATCCATGTCCAATTTACATGAGGCCACTATGTGAGTGTGAATCTTAAATATGGAGTTTCTTTTTAACTCTTTATAGTCTGAGATACCTTACATGTGCCTACAAAATTCACAAGAGCTGTTAGATTCTCTAAAAAATGCAACCTACCAGAGAGCAGCCTAAAAGCATAATCTGGTTGTTCTCTTTATTGGAGAATTGAGAAGACAAAGCCATGAGGAACCAACACTCTCAATAAGGTCCTAAAGATGCCAAAAATGTTAATGTTCGATTTCCTCTAGTTGCATACCTTTTCAGCAGGTTCTGGCACCAGTCTAATTCTCAGCAGTGTGTGAAGCAGAGCTGGCTTTTGAAAATGCTAGACCAAAAGGAATTGGGGTCCCATGTGGTTCAACATTTGTCAGGGCCTTTAGATAAGATGGTTTCTCTAGCCTGGGAATCACCTTGGGTTTCAGTAAATGAGCTGCCCTTTTTCTCCTAATGGCCCTTCAGGAGCTATTTGTATTTTCATTAGTATTATCATTATTGTTATCATTACCATTATTTAGTAGTTGGCATTTCTCTTCATCATTTCACCTTCTTTGGTTTGTATGTTATAGGCCAGATTATGAGATTTCCTTTAACATGTATTACAGTGTGGTGAGTGTATACCTCAAGATAGGTATAGAACCCACCCACATATATGAGGTGAGACTAAGGACTAAGTTGTAAATTGGGATTTTAGTGTGTTTGTAGAATCAGTTGGTACCACAACTTTGGCTCAGAGAAGTAACCCATTTGGAAGCAGAAAATCCATCTTCCTTCCGCTCTTGTTTTCTTTCTTTTTTCTCTCCTCTCTTTCCTTTCCTTCATTTATTTGTTGGTTGTTTGGTTCTTAAGCAGCTTTTGAGGGGTGTTAGAATATTTTTTTAATGTCAATATATAATTTCAGGGCGTTCAGTCTCTGAAACCATGCACAAGTTCCCTAGATAAAAATTCCTGCTCTAAAAGTATATGCTTTGTCTTAGTAGAATGAAGTGAGTAGAATTTTCAGTGTAACTCTATCTTCACTTTGGGTCTAATTTCATTCCCAAGGTTTTTGCCATTTTCCCCATACTCTACATTAAGGATGGAACTTGTTTTAAACTCTCTTCCTCTTGTGCCTCTTAAGTCTAGTCTATCACCAAATACCAGTGAGTATTCTTTTAAAATGTCTCCTTTTCCCTCATCCATTCATATGGTCATTACCCTCATCACACTTCATTTTTTTTTTAAGATTTTATTTTTAAGTAATCTCTACACCCAATGCGGGGCTTGAATTTACAACCCTGAGATCAAGAGTCACATGCTCTACTGAGCTAGACAGGTGCCTCACCCTAACCACATTTTGTAATGGACTTAGTCACTCAGTCGGCTTGCCTTTTTTCTCCTCTCCTTTCTCCTTTTGTTCTTTCTCTTCTCCTATGACATTGTTTTCATTCTCTGCTTATGTGCTTCCCTATGATTAGGTTCTACATGTACTATATTTATTCAAAAGATACTTTTAGGCAGAACCCTTCTGTATCATAGTATGATTTGCTGAATAGATAAATCATTTTATGATGTCTCAATTATGCCAGAGTTTAGTAATGGCAAATCCATATTTTACTTGGTATAGGCCTGTACTTCTTGACCATCTCCGAGAAACTAGGGCTGACAAGAAGAGACTTCGGAAAGCCTTAAGAGAATTTGAAGAACACTTTTTTAAACAAACAGGAAGGTAAGTTGGGCAAAGATTTTTTTAAGCAAGTATTTCCTAGGGAACTATCATTAAGAATGAGCTGGAGTTTTTAGCAGGAACATGAATTTATAAAAGATATAAATAATTTCAATAGTGACTGAGATCTAATGCAACATTCTAATAGTGCCATTATTAGGTATGTTTTATGGGAGGCTGTAGCCATCAAGTATGACATAAGCCTTTAAAAAAATAAAGATGAATTCCAAAAATTCCTAACTTTGCCTTATAAATCTCTTTATAATTATTGAATTTATCTAAAACTTTAAGAAATCTATTTGATTTTTTAACCCATATAATTTATTTTTTCTTGATTAGTTTCACAAATTATTCCCTACTTCATTAATTCTTCCTTTGCTTTAAATACATCTTTTAAACTTTAGGATCTATCCTTAATTATTTATTTTCAGGATTTGGTCAAAAGTTCATAGCTATTCTCTCCATCCTTTAAATAAATGTTTAGCTGTATCCTCTAGTTGTCTATTTTTGTCAACCCAAGTCTCCATATGCACTCCATCAGTTTCCTCTAAGTTTGGCTATATTGTCAATGTATATATAACTTTTATATGTACTATATATATATGTATTATATATGTGCATGCATATATATATATATAATTATGAGATTAAGGATTATGTGTGTGTATGTATGTACATATATCATGAGATTAAGGATTATTGATCTATGTAAGAGAAAGAAGAAAAATCATTTGCCTATCCTCAGCCTGTTTCCATGGTTGTACGATGAAATGACTGGACTTCCTGGAATACTTTGGGAAGGTATAGTTGTCATGTGGGATGTCAGTATTAAAAATAATAAGGTGTAACTTTCCCAAAGTCACAAAGTTATTAAGGTGGCAGAGGTGGGAGTCAGTGATACACTGGCCCCTTGATATTCCTCTCCATGTACATATCTGCCTCTCGTGATTTCTTCCATTTCAGCAGACTGAGGGTTGACCTAATGGACAAGGGACTATTTTCTAAAACACCCTGAAAGAGGTCTACTCACCTCTTAGCAGTTTCTCCATTTCAGTCCTCCAGAGCTGTGTACTAGGACTTGACCTATTAAGTCAGAAACTTATTGTACTTAGCAAATACAGATGTAATTCACTTTGTTTTCTGCCTGGACTCCAAATTTACCTTTCTGCTGTTGTTAACTAATCTACTGAAAAATGTTATGTGGCTGTTAAATTTAGAATATAAAACATAATTTTTCATTTTCTTTTTTCATTTCCATTATTTTTCCTTTACAGAATTTCCATACAGCTTTTACATTTACATTTTTTTTTTTTACCTATATGAACCCAGGAGTCTAAAAAGTTTGAGAATCCCCCTCACCCACCAGTATGCTAATAGTCCTGCCTAATGGAGGACTACCACTAGAGAGTGGTACTTGTCATGCCTTCTGATATACAGAGAAGTTAGTGATGTTCTATGTATAGTACTCTACTGCACCTTTGAGTCCTAATCCCACTTCAGATATGCCTATATTTGACTGAAATTTTAGGCCCTCTTGTGGTAATATACTTAAACTAAATGCCAAAGTGGTAGTAGATTACAACTAAAATCAAAGGGTTACATGGGTAGGAGATATGGATCTTAATCTTTTCTCCTAAAACATTTTATTAGGAAGTTCTAATCCTATCCATATGGTAAAATAACCATGCAAATGGAGTACTAAAAAGTTTAAGTTACTATAAATGTTCTTGGTAATATTTGCCAAGCAAGAGGATTAATCATATAGATATGACATTAATATTTTTGAGCCAGGAACTGTATTAAGCACATTAGCATGTTTTACATAACGGGAAAACTGCTTCAGGAAATACTTAGCAAAATTTTTCATTCTGGCCAATGCACTCTTCTTTATTAGCCAAAATGGAGTATGCAGGACCAGGGAAAAGTTACATGATGGATTACTAGTGTTTCCCTATAAATTAGACCATTTCTTCACTTATATATGTTTATACAAGTTAAGGTGGTATTAAATTCCTAGATAAAAGGTTGGTCCATAACACAGAATGGAGGCAAAGGAATTGTTAAATAACTTAGGCAATATTTAATAGAAACCCTGTCTTTAGGTTTGTGTACTCTTCTGAGTTCTGTACTAGAAATTCCAGGGCAATGTATAGTGATGTGTCACAAGTAGATAACTACATTCTTAGGAAATCTTTATACTTTCACTATTTTTTTTTTATTTGTGAGAGATATTTCTTTTATCAGTACTAGGAAAATAGAAGGGACTATAGGTAAAACATCAAGTGCTTGCGATTTACCTATATTCAGCCATACTAATATTAGTGTTTATTTTCAGTAGCAACTGTGGTACTGCATCTGTTTTCCACACCTTATATTTCAAAGTCATGAGTGAAAATGTTCTAAAAGCAATTGGTCATCTTATCAACCAAGGAGACAAGGGCCATCTAAGATCCTGAATCAATTACTGCCCTTTAGAAAACATATCCTGGCAACATGTTTTTGTGGGAAGGAATGGTTTTAACTCCAGATGTTACCCATTCTTCAAAGTAAATGGCAAGAACACATAGTAGTTAGAATGCAGATGTATAAACTGTGCTTAGATGTGTAGCCTTAGAATTAGTGTGCAAAGAGAACCACTGCAATTCAGACTCCCATAAATAAATTCAATCCATAAACATCTCCTTGATTCTACTACACATTGGCAGAGATAGGTATTATAATTTTAAAAACTTGGAAATATTTCATATTTACAAGATAGCCAATGAGCTTTTTTCCCCCTATAACAATAAATTTATACATTCTTTTAATTTATGTAGTTTTTTAGGTTGAATTTTGAACAATTCTGACTGTCAGGGCTGGACATTCTGCACAGGTATGGGGCTTTGGCATGAGTAACAGTAGAATAACTAAAGAATGCCTTGAGTTGTGGTTTTTGTTTTATTCCTCAGACCTTTTTACTTGCTCCATTGATATATGTCTGAGCATTGGATCATAAATCTGCAAAACACCTATGACATTCTCTATTATATAAAAATCCAATAACACATGAAAGAGGGAGAGTGTGAAGGTGGAAGGGAAGGTAAAAAAGACATGATGCGAAAGCCAAGTGGAAACATCCACCCTGTACTTTCTCATGTAAAAATTATAAAAGGATTTTTAATGACTTGATTTATTATGAGCTAATAGTCTTTCCTGTTTTGCAGAAGTCCACAAAAGGAAGATAGGATACCGATGGCAGATGAGTACTATGAATACAAGCACATAAAAGCCAAACTGAGACTATTAGAGGTCCTCATCAGCAAGCAAGATGTGGCCAAAACCATCTGAGGTTCAGGAAATATTTGTGCTCACTTTCAACCAGGATAAGGCCAAGTTTCTTTACCTCTGACATTCTTGCTAAGTAGTTTTGACATACTGAGAATCAAAGCACTTTAGTGGTAGTATTAGCTGTTTTTAAGAAGGGATGGCAAATGTAATTATAAATGAGGATGGAAGAGTTAAATGGGGGAAATATACTAACAATATAATTGGAAAAATTGCTCCATGCCAAGGAGAAAACACATGGTCAGTATAATTATTTCAAAAAACATCTTAATATTTTATCAAATCTAAATAATACTTGTTCAGTGGGCCACTTTTTAGGAAAAGTCTATTTTGTGTCCAAAACCTGCTTATGTTAAAGTGTGGAAAAGAGCATGATTTTTAAAAAATCAATAAGGAGGAAAAGAAACTTTTCTTTTTATGTAGGAAGCAATATGGCTAGTAAGAATTTAATATATTTAAAACTTCTAATAGATTTTTAAGTGATAAAAAAAATCTACCTTGTCCCTTAAGTCTGCTAGGCTATCAGTAAAGCATACTAGAATGTGTCACTGCTAATTTTTTATTTCTATATAAAAATAGCAGATTTTACCAGTTATTTGAGATTTTACATTTCTGGTTACCAAAGTTCATTCTGATAGCATGTACTTTGTGAATTAACTTTGTCTATAATGACAGATGTTTATATTAAAGTAAACTATTGTATTAAAATTTAAAAATAGGTTATTTTGGGATAGATTCGTGGTCTGCAGTATATAATTCTAATGTGATCATAGTTATGATTGCTAATCTTTTTGTTTACTATAAGAGTATATAACTATTTTTCCATTGGGAATATGCATTTTTCTTAATGTTCCAAAGTCTGTACTTTGTATAGTCACAAAGCTTTCTCATGAGTTGTAGGTATTCTTCATCTTGCACAAAATTTGCAAATTTCTGACACCTTGGAAAAGAAAGCTAAATATTTTATTTGCTTCATCAACTTTAGTGCATATAGTTTTGTGTTATTTTGTACTAAAACATGCGTTTATTATTTTGCCTTTGTAAAAATAAGAGGTCAACATTTTCTCTCTTGTAACAACCATGTTTGTATTTCTGTTTTCTGTAATGTTTAAGCATGATGTTGAACAAATTCACATTTTCATATAGTTTGGGTGGGAAGAATATTGACTTTCAGAAGTAGAGTATTTCAGAGGCTTATTGTTTTCTCTGTATTTACCTGGTATTTTATAACTTTTATGAATCAGAATGATGTCCTTCACAAATTTGTTTAATTGAAGTCATCTACTTGTAACAGGACAGATACACAACTATTTGAAGTTTACAAACTACATCTTTGATAAGGGAAATGGTTTCATGACATGTATACAATTGCTATTAAAATGTAACTCTATATATTCTATATGATTGTAAATATTTTATACAACAATACAAATAAAATATTTTTCTATTATATTTATTATGTTGAAACACAATAGTTGTTTCCTGTTAGCTAATATAAATAACATAAATAACACTGTCAAACAACAAGTTGGAAGTGTTGACAATTCTAGGCTTCAAGATTTAACTCATGCTGCAATTACACCCTTTCATGCGGTTTGGAGTTATCCCAATATTTGTTCAGTAGATTAAAATGAATGCATATTTAAACACCATTTATAAGCTGTTATTTTGTATTTTGCTAAAGCATTTATATAATTGTCTTGTTATGTTTGGCATAAAGGAAAAATAAAAACATTGCAGCATCTAGGCAATAAAGTGTCAGAGGAGAACTTTCATCACTGAAAGTAATGGGAAGGGCAGGGAATAGGAAACACTAGAACGGCTCTGAATGAAATTTGAAAAATGGCACTTTGCTTTTGGTGATAGCGGCATGTGCATGCTTCAGTGGAAAACATCTGGTGATGAGAATGGACAACAGAGGATCAATGCTCCTAAGGGAAGAAAAGGGACTGAGTAAGAATAAGAAAAGTGGGCATTAACGTCCAACACTGATATTACAGGTTTTGCAGCTGGGATCTTTCTTTGCATTTGCAGTAGACAAACTCATGAGCTGATGACCAGTGATTTCTGCTACAGTGCCCAGAGAAAGATCCACAGGATCAGTGTAAATGACTTCTAAAATGACATCCTGGGCATGGTGGTAAACCAGCACCCCATCTTCTTCTGTGCAGGTCAAAAATTTATTATCCTTGGAATTTAGCTGAGGAAGGCGCTGCTTACAAAATTCATCTCCTGGTGATCCCACAGGGGCAATGACAAGAATCACATAATGATAAGCAGTGTACATACAGTAGAAGTCCCCAAAGTATAAGTTAGTATTGGGGTTAAAAAGTTTTTCTGCTGCAATCTCAAACCTGTATCTTCCATAAGGTGAATCCTGGGGTGGCTTCCCAGTATTGAATTCAGTGCTGCAGCTGAAGAAGATGCCTTCTAATTTTCCACTGATAGGAGAGCCATGGCTACCACTGTTATCCTTGACAGATGGCTGCATAGCATTCCCATGATGTTCTCTGCAAGGGAAAAGAAATGATCATTTCTTGGTATAATAGTAGTAAAGCTATTAATTTATATGCAGATCTTATTGGTGGTTGGCCTAAAAGTCTGATCATCCTACTATCAGAGCAAGGAGAATCCATCTTTTGACCTACTTAACTTTTATGTACTTTAATGCTAGGATGTTCTTCTACAAACCTTGGAGGTCTTTCTATAATAAATTTCCTGGCCAGAAAAACTGAACTGGAATTAGAAATCTTACAACTGAAATCACATCCATTATATACCTACTGGGTTTTAGAAGTGGCTTTTTGAAGAGAAAACTAGACTAACAGTATTGGTTAGTTAAATATACTGAATGTTTCTTTAAAGTATGCCAGAAATTTAGTCCTGAGTACTGTCCATGTATATTGGCACAAAAGCGTTTTATTTTGTTTTTTAGGTTTTTTTCCCCCAGGGTACTGTTTGCTAATTAGGTCCTCTCTCTTGTGTTTTTCTTACAACAGAGCTGGTTATTCCTCCTTTACCATTCCCCCAGTTCTATTCTCCATCCTTCTTGCCTTCCACTGTGAGCTGGGACTCTATCATCCAGTTCCTCCTTGTTCCTTGGTCCCTTCCATTTCAGTTCTGCCAGTGGGGGCACCAGCATATCTGGGAGAGGAGGGAGTAAAACCTTGAGTGTGTCATCTTCTACTTTCTCCATTCTTCAGAACCTTGTGGTTCTGGTGTGGCTGGATTCACCTGTACCACATGTCTCTATTTCTCCTATCAGGTGTACTCTATTCCCCTTCTCAAGAATAGTAAAACTTTTCAATTCTTGATAGTTCTTGTTTGCTTTAGCATTCCTTATTGTTGCCTTCACCCTGCCTATACCTTTGTGAATGGTGCTTTTGTCAAATTTTCTCCAGAACTCTTACTAAATGTCCCTTCTCTTTCTTGTTGGGCCCTTAACCAGCAAGACTTGGGATGAAAATTACAACCTACTATGCAGGCATGAGAAGGTTCCCAGTCAGCATTCTTCTTTTTTTTTTTTTCTTTTTGCTTTCTATTTTTTTTTTTTTAATGTAATTTGTTGTCCAGTTGGCTAACATACAGTGTATACAGTGTGCTCTTGGTTTTGGGGGCAGATTCCTATGATTCATCGCTTACATACAACATCCAGTGCTCATCCCAACAAGGGCCCTCCTCAATGCCCATCGCCCATTTTCCCTTCTCCTCCATCCCCCTCCCCATGAACCCTTAGTTTGTCCTCTGTATTTAAGAGTCTCTTATGGTTTGCCTCCCTCCCTCTCTGTTTGTAACTATTTTTCCCCTTCCCTTCCCCCATGGTCTTTAGTTAAGTTTCTCAAGTTCCACATATGAGTGAAAACATATGATATCTGTCTTTCTCTGACTGACTTACTTCACTTTGAATAATAGCCTCCAATTCCATCCATGTTGCTGCAAATGGCAAGATTTCATTCTTTCTCATTGCCAAGTAGTATTCCATTGTATATATAAACCACATCTTCTTTATCTATTCATCAGTTGATGGACATTTAGGTTCTGTCCATAATTTGGCTATTGTTGAAAGCACTGCTGTAAACATTGGGGTTACATGTGTCCCTATGAATCATCACTCCTGTATCCTTTGGATAAATTCCTAGTAGTGCTATTGCTGAGTTGTAGGGTAGCCTTTGGGTCAGTGAGGTGTGCTCAAGATCTCCCCTAACTATAGTACAGCAATGAGTCTCAAAGGCTGCTACCAAGGAAGCTTATTAAAAATGAGATTCAAAGTAAGACCAAGAAACTGTCTGTCACATATTAGAAGACACTAGAAAAATAAATGATGTACGATATTCCAATTGAACCCCATATTTTTATTCTTACTGTTCTTCCTTTCCTCCTGATGTTCCAAAAATTCCTTCTATTATCATTTTCTTCCTTTTTCAAAAACTTAAAAAAACTACAATGGTCCAAAATCTTTGGAGTGCAACAAGAAGTTCTAAGGAAAGTTTATAGCAATACAGGCTTATCTCAAGAATCAAGAAAAAAATCTGACACAATCTTACTTTACAACCAAAAT
Organism: Panthera uncia; assembly: GCF_023721935.1. Taxonomy (NCBI): domain Eukaryota; kingdom Metazoa; phylum Chordata; class Mammalia; order Carnivora; family Felidae; genus Panthera; species Panthera uncia. Next base: position 19,877,365 of record NC_064818.1, on the reverse strand, counting down.
GAGCTAGAAAAAGGAGAACAAACAAAAATCAAACCCAGCAAATAGGATTACAGTAGAAATAAATGATATAGAAACTAAAAAAACAGGAGGACCTGGGGAAGATGGCAGCGTAGGAGGACTCTGGGCTCACCGCGTCCTGCTGATCACTTAGATTCCACCTATACCTGCCTAAATAACCCAGAAAACCGCCAGAAGACTAGCACAACAGAGTCTCTGGAGCCAAGTGCAGACGAGAGGCCCACGGAAGAGGGTAGGAAGGGCAGAGAGGCGGTGTGCTACATGGACTGGCGAAGGGAGCCGGGGTGGAGCGGCAGCCTGCCGGCCAAGCAGAGACCCCGCGTCTGGCTTGCAAAAGCAGAGGGGCCGGAGGGAGTGTGTTCAGACAGCAAGCGGGACTTAACATCTGGAAGGTTATTAAGTTAACAGCTCTGCTCGGAGAGCGGGAAGGCTGGAGGACAACAGGAGGGAGAGTTGCTGAGCCCCAGGATGACAGAGCTCAGTTTGGCGGGGAACAAAGGCGCTGGCCAGTGCCATGCCCCTCGCCCATACCCCAGCCAAAATCCCAAAGGGAACCAGTTCCTGCCAGGGAACTTGCTTGTACCGTGCAAACACCCAACACTGTGCTTCTGCAGAGCCACACCTCCTGCAGCGGGTCTGACTCCCTCCCACTGCCACAGGGCCCCTCCTGAAGCGGATCACCTAAGAAGTGAGCTGAGACTGCCCCTCCCACCCCCGTGCACCTTGCCTATCCACCTCAGCTAATATGCCAGATCCCCAGCACCACAAGCCTGGCAGTGTGCAAGTAGCCCAGACGGGCCACGCCACACCACAGTGAATGGAGAGGGGAACAGAAGGTACACACCAGTCTGACTGTGGCCCCAACGGTGGGCTGGGGGCAGACATCAGGCCTGACTGCGGCCCCACCCACCAACGCGAGTTATTCAAGACAGAACAGGGGAAGTGCCCTGCAGTTCCGCACCACTCCAGGAGCTATCCAAAATGACCAAACAGAAGAATTCCCCTCAAAAGAATTTCCAGGAAATAACAACAGCTAACGAACTGATCAAAAAGGATTTAAACAAAATAAACAGAAAGTGAATTTAGAATAATAGTCATAAAATTAATCGCTGGGCTTGAAAATAGTATAGAGGACAGCAGAGAATCTCTTGCTACAGAGATCAAGGGACTAAGGAATAGTCAGGAGGAGCTAAAAAATGCGATAAACAAGTTGCAAAATAAAATGGAAATGACCACGGCTCGGATTGAAGAGGCAGAGGAAATAATAGGTGAACTAGAAGATAAAATTATGGAAAAAGAGGAAGCTGAGAAAAAGAGATAAAAAAATCCAGGAGTATGAGGAGAAAATTAGAGAACTAAGTGATGCACTAAAGAGAAATAATATACACATAATTGGTATTCCAGAGGGGGAAGAGAGAGGGAAAGGGGCTGAAGGGGTACTTGAAGAAATCATAGCTGAGAACTTCCCTGATCTGGGGAAGGAAAAAGGCATTGATTCCAAGAGGCACAGAGAACTCCCTTCAGACGTAACTTGAACCCATCTTCTGCATGACATATCATAGTGAAACTGGCAAAATACAAGGATAAAGAGAAAATTCTGAAAGCAGCAAGGGATAAACATGCTCTAACATATAAAGGGAGACCTATAAGACTTGTGACCCATCTCTCTTCTGAAACTTGGCAGGCCAGAAAGGAATGGCAGGAGATCTTCAATGTGATGAACAGGAAAAATATGCAGCCGAGAATCCTTTATCCAGCAAGTCTGTCATTTAGAATAGAAGGAGAGATAAAGGTCTTCCCAAACAAACAAAAACTGAAGGAATCCGTCACCACTAAACCAGCCCTACAAGAGATCCTAAGGGGGATCCTGTGAGACAAAGTACCAGGGACATCGCTACAAACATAAAACATACAGACATCACAATGACTCTAAACCCATATCTTTCTATAATAACACTGAATGTGAATGGACTAAATGCGCCAACCAAAAGACATAGGGTATCAGAATGGGTAAAAAAACAAGACTCATCTATTTGCTGTCTACAAGAGACTCATTTTAGATCTGAGGACACCTTCAGATTGAGAGTGAGGGGATGGAGAACTATTTATCATGCCACTGGAAGTCAAAAGAAAGCTGGAGTAGCCATACTTATATCAGACAAACTAGACTTTAAATTAAAGGCTGTAACAAGAGATGAAGAAGGGCATTATATAATAATTACAGGGTCTATCCATCTAACAATTATAAATGTCTATGCACCGATTATGGGAGCCCCCAAATATATAAAACAATTACTCACAAACATAAGCAACCTTATTGATAAGAATGTGGTAATTGCAGGGACTTTAACACCCCACTTACAGAAATGGATAGATCATATAGACACATGGTCAATAAAGAAACAAGGGCCCTGAATGATACATTGGATCACATGGACTGGACAGATATATTTAGAACTCTGCATCCCAAAGCAACACAATATACTTTCTTCTCGAGTGCACATGGAACATTCTCCAAGATAGATCATATACTGGGTCACAAAACAGCCCTTCATAAGTATACAAGAATTGAAATCATACCATGCACACTTTCAGACCACAATGCTATGAAGCTTGAAATCAACCACAGGAAAAAGTCTGGAAAACCTCCAAAAGCATGGAGGTTAAAGAACACCCTACTAACAAATGAGTGGGTCAACCAGGTAATTAGAGAAGAAATTAACAAATATATGGAAACAAACGAAAATGAAAATACAACAATCCAAATGCTTTGGGATACAGCAAAGGCAGTCCTGAGAGGAAAATACATTGCAATCCAGGGATATCTCAAACACAAGAAAAATCCCAAATACAAAATCTAACAGCACACCTAAAGGAAATAGAAGCAGAACAGCAAACACAGCTTAAACCCAGCAGAAGAAGAGAAATAATAAAGATCAGAGCAGAAATAAACAATATAGAATATAAAAAAACTGTAGAGCAGATCAACGAAACCAAGAGTTGGTTTTTTGAAAAAATAAACAAAATTGATAAACCTCTAGACAGGCTTCTCAAAAAGAAAAGGGAGATGACCCAAATAGATAAAATCATGAATGAAAATGGAATTATTACAACCAATCCCTCAGAGATACAAGCAATTATCAGGGAATACTATGAAAAATTGTATGCCAACAAACTGGACAACCTGGAAGAAATGGACAACTTCCTAAGCACCCACACACTTCCTAAATCAGGAAGAAGTAGAAAGCTTGAACAGACCCATAACCAGCGAAGAAATTGAATTGGTTATCAAAAATCTCCCAACAAATAAAAGTCCAGGACCAGATGGCTTCCCAGGGGAGTTCTACCAGACGTTTAAAGCAGAGATAATACCTATCCTTCTCAAGCTATTCCAAAAAATAAAAAGGGAAGGAAAACTTCCAGACTCATTCTATGAAGCCAGTATTACTTTGATTCCTAAACCAGACAGAGACCCAGTAGAAAAAGAGAACTACAGCCAATATCCCCGATGAATATGGATGTAAAAATTCTCAATAAGATACTAGCAAATCGAATTCAACAGCATATAAAAAGAATTATTCACCATGATCAAATGGGCTTCCTTCCTGGGATGCAGGGCTGGTTCAACATTCGCAAATCAATCCACGTGATAGATCACATTAATAAAAGAAAAGCTAAGAACCATATGATCCTGTCAATCGATTCAGAGAAGGGATTTGACAAAAGTAAGCACCTTTCTGAATAAAAACCCTCGAGAAAGTCTGGATAGAAGGAACATACTTAAACATCATAAAAGCCATTTTTGAAAAGCCCACAGCTAATAAATATCATCCTCAATGGGGAAAAACTGAGAGCTTTTTCCCTGAGATCGGGAACACGACAGGGATGTCCACTCTCACTGCTATTGTTTAACATAATGTTGGAAGTGCTAGCATCAGCAATCAGACAACAAAAGGAAATCAAAGGCATCCAAATTGGCAAAGATGAAGTCAAGCTTTCGCTTTTTGCAGATGACATGATATTATACATGGAAAATCCGATAGACTCCACCAAAAGTCTGCTAGAACTGATACATGAATTCAGCAAAGTTTCAGGATACAAAACCAACGTACAGAAATCAGTTGCATTCTTATACACTAACAATGAAGGAACAGAAAGACAAATAAAGAAACTGATCCCATTCACAACTGCACCAAAAAGCATAAAATACCTAGGAATAAATCTAACCAAAGATGTAAAAGATCTGTATGCTGAAAACTATAGAAAGCTTATGAAGGTAATTGAAGAAGATATGAAGAAATGGAAAAACATTCCATGCTCATGGATTGGAAGAATAAATATTGTCAAAATGTCCATACTACCCAAAGCTATCTACACACTCAATGCAATCCCAATCAAAATTGCACCAGCATTCTTCTTGAAACTAGAACAAGCAATCCTAAAATTCATGTGGAACCACAAAAGGCCCCAAACAGCCAAGGTAATTTTGAAGAAGACCAAAGCAGGAGGCATCACAATCCCAGACTTTAGCCTCTACTACAAAGCTGTCATCATCAAGACAGCATGGTATTGGCACAAAAACAGACACATAGACCAGTGGAATAGAATAGAAACCCCAGAACTAGACCCACAAACGTATGGCCAACTCATCTTTGACAAAGCAGGAAAGAACATCCAATAGAAAAAAGACAGTCTCTTTAACAAATGGTACTGAGAGAACTGGACAGCAACATGCAGAAGGTTGCAACTAGACCACTTTCTCACACCATTCACAAAAATAAACTCAAAATGGATAAAGGACCTGAATGTGAGACAGGAAACCAACAAAACACTAGAGGAGAAAGCAGGAAAAGACCTCTCTGACCTCAGTCGTAGCAATTTCTTACTTGACACATCCCCAAAGGCAAGGAGTTAAAAGCAAAAATGAACTACTGAGACCTTATGAAGATAAAAAGCTTCTGCACAGCAAACAACCAACAAAACTAAAAGGCAACCAACGGAATGGGAAATGACATTTGCAAATGACATATCGGACAAAGGGCTAGTATCCAAAATCTATAAAGAGCTCACCAAACTTCACACCCGAAAAACAAATAACTCAGTGAAGAAATGGGCAGAAAACATGAATAGACACTTGTCTAAAGAAGACATCCGGATGGCCAACAGGCACATGAAAAGATGCTCAATGTCGTTCCTCATCAGGGAATTACAAATCAAAACCACACTCAGATATCACCTCATGCCAGTCAGAGTGGCCAAAATGAACAAATCAGGAGACTATAGATGTTGGCGAGGATGTGGAGAAATGGGAATCCTCTTGCACTGTTGGTGGGAATGCAAACTGGTGCAGCCACTCTGGAAAACAGTGTGGAGGTTCCTCAAAAAATTAAAAATAGACCTACCCTATGACCCAGCAATAGCACTGCTAGGAATTTACCCAAGGCACACAGGAGTGCTGATGCATAGGGGCACTTGTACCCCAATGTTTATAGCAGCACTCTCAACAATAGCCAAATTATGGAAAGAGCCTAAATGTCCATCAACTGATGAATGGATAAAGAAACTGTGGTTTATATACACAATGGAGTACTACGTGGCAATGAGAAAAAATGAAATATGGCCTTTTGTAGCAACGTGGATGCAACTGGAGAGTGTGATGCTAAGTGAAATAAGCCATACAGAGAAAGACAGATACCACATGTTTTCACTGTTATATGGATCCTGAGACACTTAACAGAAACCCATGGGTGACGGGAAGGAAAAAAAAAAAAAAAAGAGGTTAGAGTGGGAGAGAGCCAAAGCATAAAAAACTCTTAAAAAGTGAAAAAAAACTGAGGGTTGAGGGGGGGGGGGGGGGTGGGGAGGGAGTGTGATGGGTATTGAGGAGGACACCTTTTGAGATGAGCACTGGGTGTTGTATGGAAACCAATTTGACAATAAATTTCATATATTGAAAAAAAAAGAAACTAAAAAAACACAATAGAACATATCAACGAAACCAGAAGGTAGTTCTTTGAGAAGATTAACAGAATTGATAAACCTCTAGCAATACTCATTAAAAAAAGAGAGGATCCAAACACACAAAATTATTAATGAAAGAGGAGAAATAACAACCAACACCACAGAAATACAAACAACTGTAAAAGATCTTATATGCCAACAAACTGGACAACTTACAAGAAATGGATAAATTCCTAGAAACATATAACCTACAAAAGCTAAAGCAAGAAGAAATAGAAAATTTGAACAGACCTATTACCAACAATGAAGTCAAAATGATAATCAAAAAAACTTTCAAAAAACAAATGTCCAGGACCAGACAACTTCAGAGACAAGTTCTACCAAACATTTGAAGAAGAGTTAATACCCATTCTTCTCAAACTACTCCAAAAAATACAAGAGGAAGGAAAACTTGCAAATTCATTCTACAAGGCTAGTATCACCCTGATACCAAAATCAGATAAAGACATCACAAAAAAAGAAAACTACAGGGCAACATCTCTATGGAATATAGAGACAAAAATCCTCAACAAAATATCAGCAAATCAAATCCAACAATAGATTTAAAAAGTTCATGCCACAGTCAGGTTGGATTTATTCCCAGGATACAAGGGTTTAATATTCATGCAAAAATCAACATGATATGTCACATCAATAAGAGAAAAGATAAGAACCATCTGATCATTTCAATAGATGCAGAAAAAGCATTTGACAATAACAACATCCTTTAATGATAAAAACCCTCAACAAAGTGGGTTTAGAGAGAACACACTGCCACATAATAAATGAAAAGCCCACATTTATATAAAAAACCCACAGAGAATATCAAACCCAAGTTTTCCCCCTAAGGTCCGGAATAAGACAAGGATGTCCATTCTCACCACTTTTATTCAACATAGAACTGGAAGTCAGTCTTAGCTACAGCAATCAAACAACATAATATCCAAATTGGTAAGGAAGAAGTAAACTCTTACTATATGCAGATTACATGATACTATATATGGAAACCCTAAATGAGGCACCTGGATGGATCAGTCGGTTAAGTGTCCAACTCCTGGTTTCGGCTCAGGTCATGATCTCACGGTTCATGGGTTTGAGCCCCACATCAGGCTCTGCACTGTCAATGTCTGCACTGGCAGTGCACTGACAGTGTAGAGCCTACTTGGGATTTTCTCTCTCTCGCCCTCTCTCTCTGCTCTTCCTGTGTGCTCTCTCTCTCTCTCAAAAAATAAATAAATAAACAAAAAAAATCCTAAAAACTCCAAAAACCTACTAGAACTGATACATGAATTCAGTAAAGTCACAGGATACAAAATCAATGTACAGAAATCCATTGCATTTCTACACACTAATAATGAAACAGAAGAAGGAGAAATTAAGAAAACAATCCCATATACAATTTCACCAAAAGCAATAAAATATCTAGGAATAAACTTAGCCAAAGATGTGAAAGACTTGTACTTTAAAAACTATAAAACAATGATGAAAAAAATTCAAGATGACACAAAGAAATGGAAAGACATTCCATGCTTATGGGTTAGAAGAACAATTGTTGAAATGTCTATACTACCCAAAGCAATCTACAAATTTAATGCAATCCCTATCAAAATACCAACAGCACTTTTTGTAAAACTAGAACAAACAATTCTAAGATTTGTATAGAACTACAAAAGACCTCAAATAGCCAAAGGAGTCTTGGAAAACAAAGCTGGAGCTATCATAATTCCAGATTTAAAGTTGTATTAGAAAGTAGTAATAATGAAAACATTTTGGTACTGGAACAAAAAGAGATGCATAGATCAATGGAACAGAATAGAAACCCCAGAAGTAAACCCACAAGTACATAGATTAATCCTATCTTTGACAAAAGAGGGAACACTATCCAATGGGGAAAAGTCTCTACAACAAATGGTGCTGGGAAACTACATGCAAAACAATAAAACTGGACCACTTTATTACACTATACACAAAAATAAACTCAAAATAAAGACCTACTGTGAGACCACAAATCATGAAAATTCTAAAAGAGAGCACAGGCAGTAATTTCTCTGACGTTGGCCATAGAAACATTTTTTTAGATATGTCTCCTGAGGCAGAGGAAATAAAAGCAAAAATAAACTATTGGGACTACATAAAAATAAAAAGCTTCTGAACAGTGAAGGAAACAATCAACAAAATGAAAAGACAACCTATGGAATTGGAGAAGATATTTGCAAGTGACATATCCAATAAAGGGTTAGTATCCAAATATATAAAGAACTTATACAACTCAACACCAAAAACCCAAACAATCCAGTTAAAAATAGGCAAAAGAACAGACATTTCTCTAAAGAAGGCATCCAGTTGGTCAACAGACACATGAAAACACGTTCAACATCACTCATCATCAGGAAAATGCAACTCAAAACTACAATAAGATATTACTTCACACCTGTCAGAATGGCTAAAATCAATAACATAAGAAACAAATGTCGGCAAGGATATGGAGAAAAAGGAACCCTCTTACACTATTGGTGGGAATGCAAATTAGTATAGCCAATGTAGAAAACAGTATGGAGATTCCTCAAAAAGTTAAAAATAGAACTACCTTATGATTCCAGAATTTCACTACTGGGTATTTACGCAAATACAAAAATCCTAATTCAAAGGGATACAAGCACCCCTATGTTTACTGCAGCATTAGTTATAATAGCCAAGTATGGAAGCAGCTTCAAGTGTCTGTTGACTGATGAATGGATCAAAAAGATGGTGTATGCAATGAAATATTACTTAGCAAAAAAAGGATGAAATCTTTCTATGTGCAACATGAGTAAAACTAGAGAGTATAAATATAAAGCTAAATGATATAAGTCAATCAGAGAAAGACAAATAACATATGATTTCATACATGTGATAGTTAAGAAACAAAACAAACGAGCAAAGTACAAAAGAGAGAGACAAACCAAGAAACAGACTCGTAACTATAGAGAACAACTGATGGTTACCAGAGGCCAGGTCGGTGGGAGGATGGGAGATACAGGGGATGGGATTAAAGAGTATACTTATCATGATGAATAAAAAAATAAAATAAAAAATAAAATAAAATAAATATATAAATTAATAAAATAAAATAAAACTAAAAACAAAATAAAATACTAAACTTCTTTTAGTCATTCTTTTAAGGGTAGCTATGCTGGTGAGAAATTCCCCTTAATTTTCCTTCATCTGAGAATGTCTTGATTCCCCTTTATTCTTGAATGGTATTTTCACTAAATATAGGGTTCTGGGTTGACAGTCCTCTTTCAGAACTTAGAGATATTGTGTCACTTCTTTCTGGTCTACATGGTTTCCAATGATGATGTTATTCAAATTGTTTTTCCTCTATAGATGAGGTATCTTTTTTGTCTCTGGTCAACTTAGAGGATTTGTTTTATCTTCAATTTTCAAGAGTTTATAAAGTGTCTTGGAACAGATTTATTTTGGTTTATCCTATTTGGGATTTACTTAGCTTTTTTAATCTTTAGGTTTCTGTCCTTTGCCAAATTTGGAAACATATCGACTATTTTTTTCTCTGCGTATTTTCTTAGCTCCACCCTCTTCCTTCTTTCTTTTCGACTCTAATGACATCAGTATTAGATATTAGATACTATAGTCCTACATGTCTGTGAAGCTATGCTCTTTTTTTTTTTTTTCAATCAATTTTCTCTTAATTCAGTTTGGATAATTTCTATTGTTCTATCTTCAAGCTTATGGATTCTTTCCTTTGTCCTCTTCATTTTGTTATGGAGTCTATCCACTAAGTTTTTACTTACAGGTTTTTTTTTCAGTTCTACAATATCCATTTAGTTCTTTATATCTTCTAGTTCTTTGTTGTTTCTATTTGTTTTAAGTACATTTGCCATTCCTTATTGAAAATTTTTTATGTTGGCTTTTTGAAAATCCTTGTCAGATAATGCTAAAATCTGTGTTATCTTGTCATTGATGTCTGTTGATCAGCTTTTCTCATTCAAGTTAAGATTTTCCTGATTCTTGGGACCATCAGTGGATTTCAATTTTATCTTGGACTTCGGGAGGATTAGGTTATAACGCTGGGTCTTATTTAAATCTAGTTATTTCAGCAGGCCTCTTTTGGCTATGTATCAGAAGAAGAAGTGGACGAGTGTCACTTCATTGCTGTTAGGAGAGAAACGTCTAGGATTCCCAGTCAACCTCAATGATACACAGAAGGAGATGACTACTGGGCAGACTAAGAGTAGAGGCTTTCACGAGGCTTCTGCTAATACAATCTACCTGGGAGAGGGAGAAGTTGTCTCAGTACTGCTCTGTACATGGCCTTCACTGATATGCAGAGGCAAACCTTATTCCTGGGCTGCAGTGAAAAGTCCTGGTTTCTGGTAGGACTTCTGTGATACCACCCTAGTAGGGAGGGTGAGAGGTACCACATTGCCACTGGTTGCGGGGGGGGGGGGTATAAGTCCCAGTTTCCCATTCAACTTTCTCTGACATCACTCCAGTAGGGGATGGAAGAGGAGGGAGGGTGTTTCCTTACAGGTGGGAGAAGGTGGAAGTATCACTACTTGGCTTTGGCTGGTGAGAATGGAAAAACAGTTATCCCCCATGGTGTTTGACTGAAGTAGGGCAATTACTGTCTAAAAGCTTTGTGTATTCAAGTCTATTTCTTTCCCAGTCATTTGGGTTAATAAAGGAGACTTTCTGAATTTTGTTTGATAGTTTTTGTTTTTATTTTTTTTTGTTTTGTTTTTTGGTTTATGCCCATCAGCATTTTGGGGTTTCTGGCTTCTTTAGCACTCGGTCTGGAATATAAGAGCTAAAAAGAAAACTAAGGGAACTCATCACTGTGTTGTCCCTTGAGTCCCTTGGTCCCTAACTGGTTTATCTTCTCTCCACTTTTCAGTCTTCTTCCACCTTTCAGATTCTTATGTTTCTTTTACATACAAAGTCCAGAGTTTTTAGTCATACTTAGCAGGAAAAATAGGGAGAAGGGTGTCCACTCCATCTTGTCCTGGCTCAAAATTCTTACCCTTGTTACATTCTCACTAACAGAAACTAAATATCAATATGATATGTGTCCAACATGAATCTATAAACTCAATTAATGAAAAAAATAGCATCAGAAATATAGAGTTAAGAACTTGGACTAGGAGAAATGTGTTAGTGACAGGCATCAATTTTGGGCATATAAAATCTAGCACCTAAAAGCACCGGGAATCCCTACATCTATCTACATATGAGGCTACCTAATGAACTTGAAAGAGTAAGAGAGAAAGTGGTATTTTGATCTGAGGTAAGGGAAAGCAAGATTCACTTAGGAATTTACTTCTAGAGAAAGAGATCAAAATGAGCTCAATCCATATGAGTCAGAATTTACTTAATGCTTTTTCATCATTTATAATGACTTGGAAATCATTTAGTCAGATAAGTAAATGGTTCATTTCTATTCAAGCACTGTGATTAACAAGATGACATTTTAAATGATTTGTGATAAAGGAAATGGGTCCTGATTAGAGTTCATTACCTAAAAAGAAAATCAAGGTTCATTGAAGCTAATGTCTACTATTTTTTCAATAAAGTGTTTTAAGAAAGCAATGTTGAACAACTGTACCCAATGCCTTGGGAAGTATATTTATTTATATATACTGCATCAGAATATAATTTACATGGATTTTAAAACTGTCATGGAAACTCCAAAAAGGGAAACTTCCTTGTTAGTAAATAAATCTTTTGTACCAGTAGGTTGGAATCAATTATACAACATATACAATGACTTTTTCCAGGTTGTCTTTATCATTTTTTTTTCCTTTTTGGAAGAATTTTTGCAAACAGGTGGTGTAAATTTTAGTATCTAAGGACCTGAAAACAGATTGTTTTCACCCAAAGGGCAGAGAAAATCAAGGAAATACTGACCTCCAGTGGCCACCTACAATAGACATTGGCAATATTCTAAGAATTTAAACAGTACCAAAGATATATTATATTGATGTATTTCTTATTAGAGAAAATAGCAATAGTAGATCATTTTTGTTTTCAGATTTTATGCTTAAAGAAAACCTTTCTTGTTGAATACATATGGTCATTCCCATTCACAATTGACAGGTACAATAATTTGTGTTATATTTGTGTTTGTACTCTCTAAATTAGGTAAATGGCATCCACCATGAATTATATACACTCAAGGGTAAATAATTTACCAGCTAAAAGAATTATGAACTAAACTCTGTGTTTATAAGATATTCAAGTATTAGGCAGGAATGGTTTTCAGCATCAAAAAAACCATGTTACTCCAAAGTATTTCATTTGATGAAATCAGATGCCTAAATTTACCTCTCTCTCTGATTCCCTTTGAATTTTTCCACAGCTTGGAGCAGATTTAAATCTAAAATCATGATTTTGATTTAAGAAAACTATAAAAGTATGAGCTAATAAATAACAACAAAACTTCCTAACTTTTTTTCATATACAATCCCTAACAACTTAAAGTTTAAAGTGAGACCAAGGCTTTTAAAATGATACATTATAGAGATTATTATGTAAAAGGTTTAGAACCTACATAGCATTTATCATTTTAAAAGTCTTAGTCTTATTTTAAAACCTACATCTCTCTATTTAGTGTCCTGAAAATTTCTTCTACAAATACAAAAGGATTGTTAAGTATTAAAACTCCCTCTAGTATGGATTTCTTTTGAATTTCCAGAAACCGCTTCCCAAGGTAAATATAGGCTATCTTCAAAATACTACTTGAACACCAGACTTCAAAAGTAAACACAGCAGACTGTCCTCATGAATAATTAATTCAAGATAATGGCTGAGAGATCTCCCCTTAGAAGCCTGAAAATCCCGCGAGATTCACCATATTTAATGAATGTTACCTTTCAGCCCTTCATTTCCAATATCCTAAAGCTATCTACAAGAAGAGAATATTTAGGTGAGTTGATATATATTTAGAGGAGTTTGTACATGAAAGGTCAACAGTCTAAGCCCTTGAGCTTTAAGACCTTCTACTTAAATTGACAAGAATTGATATTACAAATGATTACAGAAATGAATGTAAGTACAGTGAAAAAAATCCCACAATCTGAACTTTTCTACTCAATTATTCTGGAAAATAAAAGAGTATAATTAATCATTTTGAAAGGAAACTAAAATTAGTATTTCACAGAACTAGACTCAAGGGAAACCTGAGCCTAGAACTTGGAATGGCACTTAGTCAAGAAAATCACTATATATGTATATATATGTGTGTGTGTGTGTGTATATATATATATATATATATATATATATATGTATATATATTTCTATTCTTACCGAATATAGTCAAAATATTCTTTGTGTTGGTTACGATAAAAAACAGAAAATTTAAGCATCCGTCCTGCAATCACTTCAGCCTTCTCCAACAGCTGTGTTAGATGAACTTTTGAATAGTCTGAAAATAACAACAAAAAATTCTCTTACTAAAAATATATTACCAAAGGTGTCAACTACATGTTTAATAAATTGGAGATTATTAAAATCAACTTTAGGAAATTTATCTTAAATAGGAAATTGCACTGAAAAAAAAAACATTCATTGTCTTTCTGTGGGACATTTTTCTTTCTACAAAAATGTATTTGTTTTATTTTGTTTTCTGGATACCCATGCATTTGTTTAACTCTCTGAAATTAAAGATCCTGAAGCAAAAACATTAAGTAAGGAATGCAGACTCTGCACAACCCAAGTAATGTCAATTGGCACCATACTAGGTACTAAATTTTCTTTAATCAACTGAAAAGTCAAATATAAGAAGTTTCTCACCTGCGATAAGTAGCAAATAAATTTAAAGGAGTAGCAATAATAATGTTCATTTAATTTACTCTTTAAATCTATGAGGTTAGCAAGGTAGATTATATATGACCATTTATTGACTGCAGAAATTGAGGCTTATCACAGTTTGATTCACCAAATGTTCATATATCTAGTAATTTAGACTAGTCTTCTGGCTTCTAGTTGGTGGTTTGCAGGTACACAGGACTCTTGAAAATCTAAAGCTTCTCTCCAAGTAATTTGATCTTTTCATCAACTTTTTGTTTTGAAAATTGGGGACTGTTATCAAACTCCTCTACCAGAATCTAAGCAAAAATTTTGTCTATAACGATTATAAGACTTTCCAAATGAAAGCAACCTAGTTGGAACTGTTCATGGCAGCACAGTTTGTTTACTGACTGCTTTACTGGCTGACAAACATTTTAGATTAGAACATATGACGTAGAAGGCACCATGCAAATTAAATGATCAGGTTACAAGATCAAAAGGAATATTCTTCCTCTCAAAGAACTCCGTCTAAATTTATACATAAATATATAAACAAGTGTGACTTATTATGAGGTAAGCACAAGGTTTTATCTCTGACATAGACTAGACTAGAAGTAGATTAGTTGGTAGCATTCTATTTTGTTTTGCTTCAATATTTTGCACTGTGCTTAGCACACAGTATGTACTCAATAAATGCTGAATGGATTAGCTATCCAGATTAAAAGACAATTTATACAAAAAGCTTCCTCAAAATTTACAGAGTCAAGGTTATTGATAAAGTTTAGGTAAAAGTCTCTGAATTATTTTGATAAAACTGAAACAATGAGCTTTAAACAGCTTAAGTTCCCTTTAAATTTTACTCATAGAAATTAAAAATGCAAAATAATTTGTAGAAAACTATCGTGGCACATTTAAAAGCTGGCATTTTATTATTCACCCATAACGTCCTTAGAAGAGTTATGAGATGTAGTTAAGTAAAAGAGCAACAGGGAGACCACTCTAAATGAAAGTAAGAAGACATAGGTTTTCCTTAATACACATAGAAATAAAACATGTACTCATAATGTTAAGTAGATTATAAAAGGGTGAATTATGATAGAGTGAATGTGTATGCATCTATAGACAAATAGGTATTTCTGAACTGGAAATGCCAAAAGTCTTCCTTAAGCTAAAGAAGAAACAGGGGCGCCTGGGTGGCGCAGTCGGTTAAGCGTCCGACTTCAGCCAGGTCATGATCTCGCGGTCCGTGAGTTCGAGCCCCGCGTCAGGCTCTGGGCTGATGGCTTGGAGCCTGTTTCCGATTCTGTGTCTCCCTCTCTCTCTGCCCCTCCCCCGTTCATGCTCTGTCTCTCTCTGTCCCAAAAATAAATAAAAAACGTTGAAAAAAAAAAAGAAACATTTCACACTTTTCCCTAATGTCAAATGGGGATTTTAGCAGGTACATTATAGCTCTTTTTATTGGACAAATACTATAATTTTGTTTACTGCAGTCCTATGGAAAATAACATGTATTAAAACAATGTCAAAAAAGACTGTGTCTCTTACTTATGGGTCTCACTTAGATTAAATTTCCCTGGTAGGAGACAATGAAAGTAAGGGGAAAGAAATGCAGTAAAAAGAGTAAACATGAGGTAGACTCCAAAGAGAAATTTTAATTCAGGAATAAAACTGAGGGGATATATTAATTCCAATATAACACATCAAATATATATAAAAGTTATGTCAATGAGAATTCTTTACTATTAATGTTACTCACTATTAATACAATATAAAAATCAACTGTTCCATTACTGATAACTTAACTATAATTAATAGCATATTTCATCTATTCCAGAATGTATTTCTTAAGTTTTTGAGAGCCATTTGTATTAAGTTTTATTTGTTTGTTTATTTTTATATTTTGAGAGAGAGTGCACATGCATGCATGCAAGCAGGGAAGGGCAGTGGGAAAGAGGGAGAGAATCTTAAGCAGGCTGAATATCATGGCCATAAGATCATGACCTGAGCTGAAATCAAGAGTTGGATGCTTAACCAACTGAACCAGCCAGGTGCCTCTGAAAATGTATTTTCTTCACATTTAGCTTCTCTGACATGAGTCTTACAATAGCTGTGACATGAAAACACTGTCTCATAGTTTAATTGATAGTATTTTTCCTTAGTGATATATAAAATGGTGGATCTTATAATTAGTATCTTTGATAAGAAATACGGTACCAGAGAGATATTATTTTCCTTGCTCTCAAAGACTGAAATCCTTAGCAATCAAGGATGTTATAATCCTTAGCAACTTCCTAATAAAAAGGTTGAAGATAAAATCAAAATCACACAGAATTAAAATTTTATCCATTTAACATACCCATAGGAAACGTTTTACACTGAGTTTAAGAAAAACACAAGATAGTGAGAGTATGTACTGAGTATGTATGCACGTACTGTAGCTAAGTATGTACTGAGTGAGGCTACAGGGGGAAAATAATGCATGTGTGAGGCTATGGTGGGGGGAAGCTGATTTATCTGAAGGATGCCTCAACTGTGGAAAATTTCTAAGCAACCTACAATAGTTGAGGCAAATTTTTAAGACTTCTTTCTTCAAGCTCCTTTATGTTGATAAAACATTTAGCCTCTCTCTACAAATTTTCAGAGGAAACAATCACCTGTACAAAGAGGAAACAAAGCCCCATTCTAAGAAACAAGGAGAGGATGACAGATGTATTCAGGTAGAGATATTTTTGTACCACTTCAACACCTATTTAAGTGTCCACTAAATATTTGTTTCTTAAATGAATGAATAAACAAGTAAATGAATGAGATGAATGGTAACATTTCCATCTAATGGAATATTAAATTATAGTTCAAGATCAAAGGGGATGGGCTCTCCACATCAGATATCTGAAGGCCAAATGGCTATGAGGTACTTTCTAATGAAGCACACACACACACACACACACACACACACACACAGGACACTAGTTTAGATACAAATTTTCAGCATTCAAGTGAAAAATCGAGTAACATTTCTGCTAGGTACAGTCATTAAGATCTGCATCCATTTCCCTAATTACAGAAAGATGTTCCTGGCTTCCTTGTTTCAGTATCTGTGAAAATAAAATTAAAAAAAAATAACTCTCTCTCAAAACAAAGCTTAAAATATGCTGAGTATATTTTCAAACTACACCAGTTTTATTTGCAAAGTTTTTATTTTGAAAAATCAAACTATGCAGAAAAGAACTGATTTAATGCCATCTCAGATCACTCCAACCAATACAGCATAGTTTGTTCTGTTACACAGTGCTACTGGCAATGCAAACATAATCAATGCAGTTCATATCACCTTATAATTAAAAATATTTTAAATATGTAATTAGCTTTTTAGGAACTATTAAATATTTTTCTGTATATTTATTAAATATTTTTCTGTATTTTTCTGTTCTCTTACCTGCTGTGCAGAATTCTATAATTTCACTCCATTCAGACACAACATAATCACCATCAACCTGTTTTGAGGCAGTCTGCACTGCGACTGTATACTCAGTTCTTGGGCTCAAAAACCAGTGTCCACGGACAGTCATTGGCAAGGGAACAGCTTTTGCCACCAATTTTGTTGGAACATCCTAAGACAAAAAGACAGAAAAATAGGAAAGGGGAATGAAGGAAGGTAGGAAAGAAGGGAGGGAAGAAATCAGTTAATTTAGCAGTATAACTTGAATCAATTATAAACAATTTGGAAGAATTTATTAAATTCCTGGCTGATGACAGAATTTTCATTTTTAAAGATATTTAACAATTATATTCAAATCTCTTATTCTCCAGATGTAAAAAATAAGGCCCAACTTGATCAAGAGACATACCCAAGGTCATACAGCTAATTAATGACATAAATGTACTTAGGTTCCTGTTTTCTTGAGTCTTGTTCTTCTCTGTATACTCCTTATATGTGCACCTTAAAACACAATATTCTAATACTAAATGATAAAACAAAACAAAAACCTCTAAAATTCCAAACATGACAGAAATAAAATTCAATGATTTTGTATTTTAAAATATATTTGTTTAATTTATACTACCAATCAGTTTTACCAGAGTAGCCCATTACTAAATATTTTATATGTGAAGGGAGAGCACATTTTAAAAACAGCTATTTTAAGATAAATTAATCCATTTTATATACAAAAGAGGTGATATCTGTTTCAGCTATATTCAAGTATGGAGCTTATGTGTCATAAAAATGTTTAGATATTTCCAAACAATGATTAATAAGGTAATTAAACTTGCTAGTTGAATATTCACTACATTTCCAAAGACATGTTTTTCTAAGTATGGAATAAAGACAAGTGGGTCAAATCTTGACCTAATCATCATTTCACATTAAGTATTTCAAAGATACTTCAAGGAAATATTTCAAAACTACTTCAAGAAGGCAAATGTCAGAAAAGAGAGTATCCATAACCATAAAGCATAATCAAACTCGGAACATGGTTAGAACAATGACTTATCGATCTTGTTCTCTCACACTTATCTGTACATATAATTCTCATTTATCATCAGTGTATATAACTGCATTTGGTAAAACGCATAATTTCCAGACAAGATAAGACAGCTCTTCCAAAAGATTTGCTGAGTTAAAACTTAGTATCAATATTTTAAAAAAGACCAGTTTTCATCAGTAAAAATACTGAAACATAAGAATACTTAAACCAGATAAATATTTTTCTCTCTATACTACCTCTGATGTCTATGTAGCGAGACATGTATCAGAATAGATATGTGGTAAGTAGACTGTTATAAGAATAAATATCAGAAAGGTGTTACATGTCTAAGACATTTAATGGTTGATTTGTATTTTCAAACCATAAAATAGAATAAATAAAGCAATTTTCAGCCCTAAAGTATTTTACAAATACCCTAAAGTTTATAAGCTACATAAAATTCCTCTTTTGGAAGTTATTATAGGGAAAAATGTGTGCTTCATTGAAGACTATGCATTGCTTATAGTGTACTCTTCTGGCTATCTTCTTCTGATTCTGTGGAAGCTATTTTATAACACTGTAATTTGTAGATATTCTTGTCTAAATACATGCAAACGAATTTTGTCCAATTCTCTCTTCTGGCCCTTACTTCGTCCTGACCCCAAACCAGTTTTGCCTCTACTTATACATTTATTTCAGTATTCTGATCCATAACTGTGTCCATTCTTTGGATTATCCATTGAAACACCTAAGCAGTTAATTAGTGAGTTAAATCTTTAACACATGTTCATTTTTATGTCTATATGAGAGTCATGATTTTACCTTTTCTGGGAAAAACTGTATTTTAATAGTATATTTGACATTTCATTTTCCTAAAAAAATCTCTTAGAATAGAATTTTAAACTGACATTTAATTTTTATTCTCCCAATGTCAAACACATCATATAAGTAATTAATAGAACATTATTCCTTTTAAAATGTCCTCATATTTATAACGTTTTTAAGATGCAAATGAATATAAGTGTGTGTTAAGATTTTACCTTGTGTTTAAATTTATTGGAGTTCTTGTTCTCTTTCTTATTGAGGTCAATGAAATAGTGTGTAATACGGTCCTTTGACTTTGAATCCATTTCCCATGAAATCTTGAATGAGTCACATGTAATGTTGCTTATTTTGATATTATGTGGTACTGGAAGTTCTTCCATTTCTGCTATGCCACTGTCTTGTGATTTGTTCCCTGCAAGAAAACAAGGCACAGGTAGTTTCCAACTAATGTATTTTTCCAGAAAAAGCCATCAGTTGTATATACAGTTCTGAACTCAACTAACTGCTAAATCTGAGATTTCATTTTGTTCATGAAATAATTTGAGTGCTAATGATAGCTAATGTCATTTACAAAATCATTTTACCAATGAAAAAAGCAGAACTGAATTAGAAAAACTGAATGTGGAACCTCTACATTTTCAATTTACTTTTCCAATTTCTGTTTTCATAGAATGTAAACAAAACATTGATAATCCATCTGTCTAATCTATGAAAGATGAGTCTTACATTGTAGATTCCATCTGAAAAGCCCCAAGAGATCATTTTTCCTACATGACCAATTAATTCTGCTCTAAAGTAATGTCAGGTGTTTTAAACTAGATGATGCCAAAAATGTTGCTAATGAAAGAATCCAGTCAAATAAAAAAAATATTCTTTAAAAAATATATGAGGTGTCAGTGATAGTCTATAAAAATTTTTCTTCCTTTTTCCTTTAGTTTTGGAAATTTATGTATAGAAACAGGATGTGATGCGATGGTTATACTACATATACAGATAATACTGAAGACCATTCTCTTACAAGTTATTATGTCAAGGATATTCTAGGAATCTTTTTACCAGCTGTGCCTTGATAAATTTAATTTTGAGTATTAAGACAATAAATAAGGCTAAAAGAGAAAAAAACAACTGCCAAGTTGATTGATATCATTAAAATCTTGAAGAACTTGATCCAACATGTGGTTACTTTAAAGACAGTTTCCTGCATTTCCAGTAAGAGGAACTGACAAACTAAAAAAGAAACTTTAGCTAACAGTATAAAGTAAAATATGATGAAGGACAGGTCAAAAAGAGAAAAACTATGAATTTGCCAAGTTTGTTTCATAGTGAAAGACATACTGGATCAAATTTTACTCCACTTCTCCTTCCTATGTTCCTTTCCCCCAAGCCAACATAAAATTCAATGCCCCAGAGGAGAAAAAATAAGTGTAATTGTTATTCATATGATAAAAAGTGGTAGATCACAAATCAGCTACATAACTTGTTCTTTAATGGAATAAAATAGCATCTCTTGATGAACAAAAATTAAAAATAACAAAAATGAATGTGGAAAAAAAGTGGAAGGCAGTAACTTCCACTTGCAGATTAGATTGTATTCTCCTGCCCTCATATTCCCATCTCAATTGTGAATATACAACTGTTGACACTTCCCAGTTTTATTAAATCTTTCACCCATGTTGTCTCATATCAAGCTGTGTTGTGATCAGGGGAACCTGATGGCAACTGAAAACTAATCCCAAAATAACTTAAATTCTTGGGGCACCTCGTGGCTCAGCTGGTTGGGCATCCAACTCGTGATTTCGGTTTAGGTCATGATCCCAGGATTGTGGGATCAAACCTTGTGTTGGGCTCCACACTGAGCATGGAGTCAGCTTAAGATTCTCTCTCTCCTTCTCTCTCTGTCCCTCTCCTCTGCTTGCATGTTCTCTCTCTAATAAAAAAAAAAATAATGACTTATGTTCTTTATTGTCATTTCTTGAACAATACTTTTAAAAATCCTTCTTTCTGGGGCACCTGAGTAGCTTATTTGGTTAAGCATCCAACTCTTGGGTTCGGCTCAGAATATGATCTCGCGGTTCATGGGATCAAGCCCT
>NC_064818.1:19843360-19856171 GCF_023721935.1 Panthera uncia | reverse complement strand
GGGAAGGAAAGAAACTAAGTAGAATCCTTTTAATGGACTTGGGAAAAGGAAGGCAATAAATACTCAAACATTAGTAATTTTTGTTCTATTTAGAAAAGCTCAAAGTTTTTACCTATTATTCTGATTGCAAATTATCTTTAAAATATAAGTAACACTACTGAAAAACTTTCTGGACACTAATGGTAGAAGTTTCTGTAGAACTCACTTACATTATGATTCTGTATAATTTCATAACAACTGAGTGGAAAAAGTGTTATTTAAGATCATACAGAGGAAAAGAAAGCTATTTTACATTTGATCCAATTTAATTAAAATGCAATTTCAACATATAAACACTAAGATACAAAATTTTTCCATTTAAAATTCCACTATTGTTGCAGAATTTCAACAAGTGAAGACAGTAGTGAAAAGTTGAGGACATAGCATTCTAAATGGAGGCAGTGGAAAAAGCATTAAGAAAAATTCGTCTTCATTTTAGTTAATTCAGCACATGGTATATGAAAAAAATAGTGAGAATGCTAAAAAAGGAGACTAGAGATGTGTCAAGAAAGTTGAGAAATTATCTAAGAGAAAAAAAACTTATGATTCATTTAGATGGAGTTCAATATGTTTAATACTGAAGACATTTACTATAATTTATTGCCAGGCTCACATAATTAGTTCAAATGTGCCCTTCAAACATACCAAGAAGGCAATTTTTAAATATCCATGAGTGTCCAGCATAATTCTACATTTTTAAGAAGATGGCTGAGAAGTACACACAGGCTCTGTATTAAATGGACCTTGAAAAGATCTTGACTCACTAAAACATTTTAAGTGTACAAAAGAATAATAAGCCTACTTCACATCTACCTGTAGTAGCACATACTTCAATCTATGAATAAACTACGTTGTTACAGCATTATGAACTTCTATATATCAGTAAAATACTGTCAATATATTCTATCTATTATCCAATCTATAAGAAATGGAAATCCTTGAAATTTGCTTTTTTCCTCCTTTCCTCTCAAGAATTAGAAAAGCTGTTCTAAACAAACATTATTCATTACAATTCTTATTCCTTAATTTTAGGGCCATGTTACAAAACAGAAATCATGAAACATAATCTATTTGTCTCATTTATAACATATGTGTATGCATTCATCTGTGTGAATATACAATACACACATACAATGATATATTTTTTCTTTTAATAGCCTTATACAGAGATTTAAATTACTTAGCTATCAAAGTCCTTCATTAACCACCTTAGAATCTGAGATGTTTTCTTTGTATTTATCTTTTTGAAAGATACAGTAGAGAAAAAACTTATTTGGTAATCAGGATTACCTTATGAAGTGTATGACTCAATTTGATAAAGTAGCTTTATCTTGAATAAAGATGAAAAGTATACCTGCTTAATAACTTAGATGTACTCTTGTAACAACTGGAATAGACCATCTTTCTCTTTATTGAGGGCATCTATATTTTTAGCATATTTCTTGTACCATTGCCCCTTTTCCCCACCAGTTTTGCTATGAAAATAACGAGTGACTTTTCTTCTTCATAATAGAGTGGTACAATAGAAGCTAATCTAAAATCTTAGTTACAGTAGTTAAAAGGGAATAAATGACTCAGCTTGAATAAAGTAAGAAAATGTTTTTTTTTTTAAGTAATAAAGTAGTTGGTTGCCTGGGTGGCTCAGTTGGTTGAGCTGAGGTCTCAGGTTATGATCTTGCAGTCCATGAGTTCAAGCCCTGTGTCAGGCTCTGTGCTGACAGCTCTAAGCCTGGAGCCTATTTCAGATTCTGTGTGTCTCCCTCTCTCTCTGCCCCTCCCCCTGCTTGTGCTCTGTCTCTGTCTCAAAAATAAACAAACGTTAAAAAAAAATTTTTAAGTAATAAAGTAGTTAGTTTTAATAATAAGCCCTGAGCTATCTTTCTAAGAAAGAAATTGCAGGTATTAGCTTACTTCCCTTAAAAATAGCAACCATGAGGCAATTTTCTCGTATCTTTTTTCTTTCCTAAAATTTAGTGATAAAAAAATCTTTTACTATAGTACATATCAGCATATTTATTTTATAAAGTTTTATGTGTATATGTTTAAATTAATATATATTTTAATAACTTTCATTACAAACTCAGAGATATAGTCTGTTATATACTTTTCCTCTTCAGAAAAACAACTTTAAAATTCTGCAATACTTTCGGGGCGCCTGGGTGGCGCAGTCGGTTAAGCGTCTGACTTCAGCCAGGTCACGATCTCGCGGTCCGTGAGTTCGAGCCCCGCGTCAGGCTCTGGGCTGATGGCTCGGAGCCTGGAGCCTGTTTCCGATTCTGTGTCTCCCTCTCTCTCTGCCCCTCCCCCGTTCATGCTCTGTCTCTCTCTGTCCCAAAAATAAAAAAATTAAAAAAAAAAAAATTCTGCAATACTTTTAAAGTCATGAAAGAAAAACTAATTAAGACAGTAATAAATAGTAACCACAACAAAACATTAAACTGTTCTATGCTTTACTTAATATTTAGGAAAAAACACAAAGAAGAAAATAAAAATCACTTGCAATCTCTATACTATTAACATGTTGTGCTTAATGTTTTGTAACCTGTTTTTCATCTAATAGATTGTGAACATTTTCACATGACTACACATAATTCTAAACTTGGTGTATTTTATTCTACTAATCAGTCATCTTGATACTAGACATGTAGATTGTTTCCAGTGTTTTCCTGAAATATCACTTCAGTCAACTCTATTCTATATGTATTTTTGTATATATCTATGATTATTTATCTCTGGATAAATCCCAAGATACGCAAATATTGAATCACATTTGTTTTCATCAATGTATATTCCCAACTACTCTATGTGTCCTTTTTTACACCTTTATCAATTCCATTTATTGCTATTTAAAATATCCATGTGTTTCTATGGGCAAAAGTTAAAACTTTATTTTATCTTAAAAAAGTAAAAAAATGGGGCGCCTGGGTGGCTCAGTTGGTTAAGCGGCCAACTTCGGCTCAGGTCATGATCTCACGGTCCGTGAGTTCGAGCCCCGCGTCGGGCTCTGTGCTGACAGCTCAGAGCCTGGAGCCTGTTTCAGATTCTGTGTCTCCCTCTCTCTGACCCTCCCCCATTCATGCTCTGTCTCTCTCTGTCTCAAAAATAAATAAACGTTAAAAAAATTTAAAAAAAAAAAGTAAAAAAAAAAAAAAGAGCCTTGACCTAAATCTCACACCATATACAAAAATTAGCTCAAAATTGATTTAAAAAAATAATGTAGAACATAAAAACCATAAAACTCTTAGGAAAAAAAAAAAGAAAGTCTTTGGGATCTAGCTTAAGTGAAGAGATCTTGGACTTCAGCCAAAAGCACAATCCATAAAAGGAAAAATATTCAGATCGTCTCATTCTTACTTTTTGGTCTACTTCAAGTGTTTCAGCTTATTTCCCTTTCAGTGTCTAAAACATTTTGCTTTCTATATCTTGATGCTACAGCATATATGTGTATTACATTGTATAAAAATATAAATATACTTATTTTAAATATCAAAACTTACACATACACTTGCAGACTGTATATGGCACTATTTGCAGTCAAGAGAAATGTAAACAAACAAAGATGCAGTATTAAATCATAACTCCATAAAATTAACTGTAGTACATACTGAACTACTGTAATTTCATAGCCACCTCCTATTGCTATTGTGGTGGGCTTAAGTGTTGCAAGTATATGCTTAAAACACGGTATGATGCTAATCATCTCCACATGAGCAGTTTGTCCCTCCACTAAACTGCATATTGCAATAAAAAGTGATCTCTTGCAGTTCTCATGTAGTTTTTGTGTTTACTGCAGTACTGTAAACCTTGAATAACACCATGAGACCCATATGAAGTGCCATTAGTGATGTTGGCAGTGCTCCCAAGAAGCAGACAAATTTCATGACATACAAGAAAAAGTTGAATTGCTTGATATGTACTGAAGATTGTGATCTTCAGCTGTGGTTGCCCACCATTCTAAGATAAATGAATCCCATGTAAGAACCACTGTAAAAAAAAAGAAAAAGAAAAAGAAAAAAAAGAAAAACAAAATGAAAATCGTGAGGGTTTCACTGCAGCTGTACTAGCAGGCATGAAAACCTTATACATTTTGTGAAATATATTTTTATCTCATTGAAAATGAAGCTTTTAGGGGCGCCTGGGTGGCGCAGTCGGTTAAGCGTCCGACTTCAGCCAGGTCACGATCTCGCGGTCCGTGAGTTCGAGCCCCGCGTCAGGCTCTGGGCTGACGGCTCGGAGCCTGGAGCCTGTTTCCGATTCTGTGTCTCCCTCTCTCTCTGCCCCTCCCCCGTTCATGCTCTGTCTCTCTCTGTCCCAAAAATAAATAAAAAACGTTGAAAAAAAAATTAAAAAAAAAAAAAAAAAGAAAATGAAGCTTTTATGTGGGTGCAGGATGGCTATAAGAAAGGCATACCTATAGAATCTAATATGATTCCATAAAAAGCTATATGACAACTTAAAGCGAAAGGAAGGTGACAGATCTAAAGCTAGAGCACTTAATGCCAGCCAAGGATGGTTTGATAATTTTAGAAAGAGGTTTAGCTTAAAAAATGTCAAGGTTAACAGGAGAGGCAGCTTCTACTAACCATGTGGCAGTAGATGAGTTCCCAGATACCATTACAAAAATCATTGAGGTGAAAAGATATATGCCTGAACAAGTATTTAATGCAGATGAAAGTGCCCTATTCTGCAGAGGTGGGGGGAGAAATGCCACATAGGACATTATTAGCAAGGGAGAGAAGTGAGCAGGAGGAAATTAGTTAACAAATGCAGTTGGGCTTACGATCAGGACTGCCTGATCTATAAAGCTGCTAACTGCCAAGCCTTAAAGGAAAAGATAAATACCAGCTGTCAGTCTTTTGGTTGCACAAGATGGCCTAAACAATGAGAGCCCTTTCTTTGGATTGGTTCTATTGATGCCTTGTCCCTAAATTCAGGAAGTACCATGCCAGTAAGGGACTACTTTTCAAAGTTCTTTTGATATTGGACAATGCTGCTGGCCACCCTGAACCCTATGAATTCAATACCAAAGGCATCAAAGTAGTCTACTCACATCCAAACACAATGCCTCTAATTTAGCCTCTAGATAAGGGTGTCATGAGGACATTTAAAAGGCTAATTACACACAGTACTGTATGGAAAAGATTATCAACACTATGGAAGAGAGCACTGATAGAAAGAAAATCATGCAAGTCTGGAAGGATTACACAATTGAAATTACTATCATTGTTAGTAGAAAAAGCTGTGAAAGCCATCAACCCCCAAACAATAAATATCTGCTGCAGAAAACTGTGTTTCACCAATCATGAAATCATGAAAGAGATTTTGGATATGGCAAAAAAGTTGGGGAGTGAAGACACAGATCTTGGAGAAATTCAACAGCTAATAAACACCATACCAGAGGAAATTACAGAAGACAACTTGATAGAGATGAGAACTTATGGACCAGTGCCAGCAATGAGGAAAAGATGTAGAAAAATCAGTACCAGAAAACAAACTGAAATCAGACAATCTGACAGAAGGGCTCTGAGTATTCAGGACTTCTTTTCCTTCTTTTATGACAATGGACCTTTCTATGATATGGGCACTGAAACTAAAGCAATTGGTGAAAGAAGGATTGGCAACATATAGAAACATTTTTAGAAACATGGAAAAGCAAAAAGTCAGATAGAAATTACGATATATCTCCATGAAATTACACCAGATGTGCCTCCCTCTCCTGCTTCCCTTTCCACCTCCTAAACCTCTGCCACTCCTAAGACAGCAAGACCAATCCCTTCTCTTCCTCCTCTTCCTCAGCCTACTCAGCATGAAGACAAAAATGAAGACCTTTATGGTGATTCCCTTCTACTTAATGAATAGTGAATAATCATCCCACTGGACAGTTGATAAATTCATCTGTTGTGTTTGTTTATAAGCGTTCTTATGCTAAAATCTAATAACTTTATTGCAAGAATTGTATGAGATGTTCTGTATCATCTTCATCACTAAGTATTCATCATGTAGAAGATTGTGTGCAAGACTTGTCTGGAAGTGGATAGCCTATCCTTACATGGGCATAAGGTGAGTGATATTTAATATGAAATTAGTAATGTGTTGTCTTTCTTACTATTTTATATCTTTGCTTTTAAAGAATTACATTACCATACAACATGCCCCTGTCTCTTATGATAGGAAAAAATGAGCATTAGCCGACAGTCACAGATAAGTTTTTTTAATGTAACAGTGTTCCCAATATTGTATTATGAATATAACTAATATAACTATAATACTGTATGCCACAAAAATTTTATAACAATTCATTCATCATTGTATACGCTAAGCTGCCATGAGGCAATTGTATTGATCATACTAGGCAAACATAAAAGTAATCATATTACTGCTTGTTCATTACCAATGCATGAATTGTTATACCTGTAAATAAATATGAATTTCTTTTTCACATTGTCCTTTCATGTTTGATGTCTAGTGTTAGTAATACGTATAACATCTACAGTGTTTTGTATCATATAAGACAATATTGATGTAGGTACTGACAGACAATTCGTCTTATAAACAGAAAACATAAACATACAGTACAATAATTTAAATGTATTTTCCCTAACTTATGAATTTCTTAACATTTTCTGCTAGCATACTTTACTGTAAGAATATATTATTTAATACATATAAAATAGAAAATATGTGTTAATCAACTGTTTATGTTATTGGTAACGCTTCCGGTCAATAGTAGGTATTTATTTGTTAACTTTTGGGGGACTCAGAAGTTACAATGTGGATTTTGACTGCAGAGGAGGTCTATGCCCCTAACCCCTGCATTGGTCAAGAGTCAACTGTATATAATAGTTATATCTTCATTGGTGATTATATCCTTTTTCAATTAAAAATGACTACCTTGAGAGAGTGTCGAAGATGGCGGCGTAGGAGGACGCTGGGCTCACCGCGTCCTGCTGATCACTTAAATTCCACCTACACCTGTCTAAATAACCCAGAAAACCCCCGGAAGACTAGCAGAACAGAGTCTTCGGAGCCAAGCGCAGACGAGAGGCCCACAGAAGAGGGTAGGAAGGGCAGCAAGGCAGTGCGCCCTACAAAGACTGGTGGGAAGGAGTCTGGGGCGGAGGGGCAGCCTGCTGGCCAAGAAGAGACCCCGAGTCTGGCTTGCAAAAGCAGAGGGGCCAGACGGACTGTGTTCGGACAGCCAGCAAACGGGACTTAACATCTGGAAGGTTGTACGTTAACAGCTCTGCTCAGAGAGCAGGAAAGCTGGAGGACAACGGGAGGGAGAGTTGCTGAGCCCTGGGATGACAGAGCTCAGTTTGTCAGGGAACAAAGGCGCTCGCCAGCGCCATCTCCCTCGCCCATTCCCCATCCAAAATCCCAAAGGGAACCAGTTCCTGCCAGGGAACTTGCTTGCACCACGCAAACACCCAATGCTGTGCTTCTGCAGAGCCACAGCTCCGGTGGCGGGTCTGACTCCCTCCCACTGCCTCAGGTCCCCTCCCAAATCGGATCACCTAAGGAGAAGCCAGCTGAGCCTGCCCCTCAGGCCCCCTTGCACCTTGCCTATCCACCCCAGCTAATACGCCAGATCCCCAGCACCACAAGCCTGGCAGTGTGCAAGTACCCCAGACGGGCCACGCCACCCCACAATGAATCCCACCCCTAGGAGAGGGAAAGAGAAGGCACACACCAGTCTGACAGTGGCCCCAGCGGAGGGCTGGGATCAGACATCAGGTCTGACTGTGGCCGCACCCACCAATGCGAGTTATTCAAGACAGAATAGGGGAAGTGCCCTGCAGTTCCACAGCACTCCAGGGACTATCCAAAATGACCAAAGAGAAGAATACCACTCAAAAGAATCTCCAGGAAATAACAACAGCTAACGAACTGATCAAAAAGGATTTAAACAATATAAACAAAGTGAATTTAGAATAATAGTCATAAAACTAATCGCTGGGCTTGAAAACAGTATAGAGGACAGCAGAGAATCTCTTGCTACAGAGATCAAGGGACTAAGGAATAGTCAGGAGGAGCTAAAAAATGCGATAAACGAGTTGCAAAATAAAATGGAAACGACCACGGCTCGGATTGAAGAGGCAGAGGAGAGAATAGGTGAACTAGAAGATAAAATTATGGAAAAAGAGGAAGCTGAGGAAAAGAGATAAAAAAATCCAGGATTATGAGGGGAAAATTAGAGAACTAAGTGATGCACTAAAGAGAAATAATCTACACATAATTAGTATTCCAGAGGAGGAAGAGAGAGAGAGAAAGGTGCTGAAGGTGTACTTGAAGAAATCATAGCTGAGAACTTCCCTGATCTGGGGAAGGAAAAAGGCATTGACATCCAACAGGCACAGAGAACTCCCTTCAGACGTAACTTGAATCGATCTTCTACATGACATATCATAGTGAAACTGGCAAAATACAAGGATAAAGAGAAAATTCTGAAAGCAGCGAGGGATAAACAAGCTCTAAAATATAAAGGGAGACCTATTAAAACTCGTGACTGATCTCTCTTCTGAAATTTGGCAGGCCAGAAAGGAAGGGCAGGAGATCTTCAATGTGATAAACAGGAAAAATATGCAGCCGAGAATCCTTTATCCAGCAAGTCTGTCGTTTAGAATAGAAGGAGAGATAAAGGTCTTCCCAAACAAACAAAAACTGAAGGAATTCATCACCACTAAACCAGCCCTACAAGAGATCCTAAGGGGGATCCTTGAGACAAAGTACCAGAGACACCGCTACAAACATAAAACATACAGACATCACAATGACTCTAAACCCATATCTTTCTATAATAACACTGAATGTAAATGGACTAAATGGGCCACCAAAAGACATAGGGTATCAGAATGGATAAAAAAAACAAGACTCATCTATTTGCTGTCTACAAGAGACTCATTTTAGACCTGAGGACACCTTCAGATTGAGAATGAGGGGATGGAGAACTATTTATCATGCCACTGGAAGTCAAAAGAAAGCTGGAGTAGCCATACTTATATCAGACAAACTAGACTTTAAATTAAAGGCTGTAACACGAGATGAAGAAGGGCATTATATAATAATTACAGGGTCTATCCATCAAGAAGAGCTAATAATTATAAATGTCTATGCACCGAATATGGGAGCCCCCAAATATGTAAAACAATTACTCACAAACATAAGCAACCTTATCGATAAGAATGTGGTAATTGCAGGGACTTTAACACCCCACTTACAGAAATGGATAGATCATATAGACACACGGTCAATAAAGAAACAAGGGCCCTGAATGATACATTGGATCACATGGACTGGACAGATATATTTAGAACTCTACATCTCAAAGCAACACAATATACTTTCTTCTCGAGTGCGCATGGAACATTCTCCAAGATAGATCACATACTGCGTCACAAAACAGCCCTTCATAAGTATACAAGAATTGAAATCATACCATGCACACTTTCAGACCACAATGCTATGAAGCTTGATATCAAGCATAAGAAAAAGTCTGGAAAACCTCCAAAAGCATGGAGGTTAAAGAACACCCTACTAAAGAATGAGTGGGTCAACCAGAGAAGAAATTAACAAATATATGGAAACAAATGAAAATGAAAATACAACAATCCAAATGCTTTGGGATGCAGCAAAGGCAGTCCTTAGAGGAAAATACATTGCAATCCAGCCCTATCTCCAGAAACAAGAAAAATCCCAAATACAAAAACTAACAGCACACCTAAAGGAAATAGAAGCAGAACAGCAAAGGCAGCTTAAACCCAGCAGAAGAAAAGAAACAATAAAGATCAGAGCAGAAATAAACAATATAGAATCTAAAAAAAAACTGTAGAGCAGATCAACCTAACCCAGAATTGGTTTTTTGAAAAAATAAACAAAATTGATAAACCTCTAGACAGGCTTCTCAAAAAGAAAAGGGAGATGACCCAAATAGATAAAATCATGAATGAAAATGGAATTATTACAACCAATCCCTCAGAGATACAAGCAATTATCAGGGAATACTATGAAAAGTTGTAGGCCAACAAACTGGACAACCTGGAAGAAATGGACAACTTCCTAAGCACCCACACACTTCCAAAACTCAAACAGGAAGAAATAGAAAGCTTGAACAGACCCATAACCAGCAAAGAAATTGAATCAGTTATCAAAAATCTCCCAACAAATAAGAGTCCAGGACCAGATGGCTTCCCAGGGGAGTTCTACCAGACGTTTAAAGCAGAAATAATACCTATCCTTCTCAGGCTATTCCAAGAAATAGAAAGGGAAGGAAAACTTCCAGACTCATTCTATGAAGCCAGTATTACTTTGATTCCTAAACCAGACAGAGACCCAGTAAAAAAAGAGAACTACAGGCCAATATCCCTGATGAATATGGATGCAAAAATTCTCAATAAGATAGTAGCAAATTGAATTCAACAGCATATAAAAAGAATTATTCACCATGACCAAGTGGGATTCATTCCTGGGATGCAGGGCTGGTTCAACATTCGCAAATCAATCAATGTGATAGATCACATTAATAAAAGAAAAGATAAGAACCATATGATCCTGTCAATCGATGCAGAAAAGGCCTTTGACAAAATTCAGCAACTTTTCTGAATAAAAACCCTCCAGAAAGTCGGGATAGAAGGAACAAACTTAAAGATCATAAAAGCCATTTATGAAAAGCCCACAGCTAACATCGTCCTCAATGGCGAAAAACTGAGAGCTTTTTCCCTGAGATCAGGAACACGACAGGGATGCCCACTCTCACTGCTGTTGTTTAACATAGTGTTGGAAGTGCTAGCATCAGCAATCAGACAACAAAAGGAAATCAAAGGCATCAAAATTGGCAAAGATGAAGTCAAGCTTTCACTTTTTGCAGATGAAATGATATTATACTAGGAAAATCCAATAGACTCCACCAAAAGTCTGCTAGAACTGATACATGAATTCAGCAAAGTTGCAGGATACAAAATCAATGTACAGAAATCAGTTGCATTCTTATACACTAACAATGAAGGAACAGAAAGACAAATAAAGAAACTAATCCCATTCACAATTGCACCAAGAAGCATAAAATACCTAGGAATAAATCTAACCAAAGATGTAAAAGATCTGTATGCTGAAAACTATAGAAAGCTTATGAAGGTAATTGAAGAAGATATGAAGAAATGGAAAGACATTCTGTGCTCATGGATTGGAAGAATAAATATTGTCAAAATGTCCATACTACCCAAAGCTATCTACACATTCAGTGCAATCCCAATCAAAATTGCACCAGCATTCTTCTCAAAACTAGAACAAGCAATCCTAAAATTCATATGGAACCACAAAAGGCCCCGAATAGCCAAAGTAATTTTGAAGAAGAAGACCAAAGCAGGAGGCATCACAATCCCAGACTTTTGCCTCTACTACAAAGCTGTCATCATCAAGACAGCATGGTATTGGCACAAAAACAGACACATAGACCAATGGAATAGAATAGAAACCCCAGAACTAGACCCACAAACGTATGGCCAACTCATCTTTGACAAAGCAGGAAAGAACATCCAATGGACAAAAGACAGTCTCTTTAACAAATGGTGCTGGGAGAACTGGACAGCAACATGCAGAAGGTTGCAACTAGACCACTTTCTCACACCATTCACAAAAATAAACTCAAAATGGATAAAGGACCTGAATGTGAGACAGGAAACCAACAAAACACTAGAGGAGAAAGCAGGAAAAGACCTCTCTGACCTCAGTCGTAGCAATTTCTTACTTGATACATCCCCAAAGGCAAGGAATTAAAAGCAAAAATGAACTACTGAGACCTTATGAAGATAAAAAGCTTCTGCACAGCAAAGGAAACAACCAACAAAACTAAAAGGCAACCAACGGAATGGAAAAAGATATTTGCAAATGACATATCGGACAAAGGGCTAGTATCCAAAATCTATAAAGAGCTCACCACACTCCACACCCAAAAAACAAATAACCCAGTGAAGAAATGGGCAGAAAACATGAATAGACACTTGTCTAAAGAAGACATCCGGATGGCCAACAGGCACATGAAAAGATGCTCAACGTCGCTCCTCATCAGGGAATTACAAATCAAAATCACACTCAGATATCACCTCATGCCAGTCAGAGTGGCCAAAATGAGCAAATCAGGAGACTATAGATGCTGGAGAGGAGGTGGAGAAACGGAACCCTCTTGCACTGTTGGTGGGAATGCAAATTGGTGCAGCCACTGTGGAAAACAGTGTGGAGGTTCCTCAAAAAATTAAAATAGACCTACCCTATGACCCAGCAATGGCACTGCTAAGAATTTACCCAAGGGATACAGGAGTACTGATGCATAGGGGCACTTGTACCCCAATGTTTATAGCAGCACTCTCAACAATAGCCAAATTTTGGAAAGAGCCTAAATGTCCATCAACTGATGAATGGATAAAGAAACTGTGGTTTATACACACAATGGAGTACTACATGGCAATGAGAAAGAATGAAATATGGCCCTTTGTAACAACGTGGATGGAACTGCAGAGTGTGATGCTAAGTGAAATAAGCCATACAGAGAAAGGCAGATACCATATGTTTTCACTGTTATATGGATCCTGAGACACTTAACAGAAACCATGGGGGAGGGGAAGGAAAAAAAAAAGAAAAAAAAGAGGTTAGAGTGGGAGCGAGAGCCAAAGCATAAGAGACTCTTAGAAACTGAGAACAAACTGAGGTTTGAGGGGGGTGGGAGGCAGGGGAGGGCTGGTGATGGGTATTGAGGAGGGCACCTTTTGGGATGAGCACT
>NC_064818.1:19822676-19843260 GCF_023721935.1 Panthera uncia | reverse complement strand
GAAAAAAATTTAAAAAAAAATAAAAATGACTACCTTAATAAATGTAATATATACTTTGAAATAATTTGTAACCTGCTTATTTCAATTTCCCTGTATGTGGAATATCTTTGTTTTTTCCTGCACTTTAAAATTATTTGTATATTTATATATACAATTTATATATTTTAAATATATGTGTATTATAAATTTATATATTTTATATAAATTTATATATTGTATATATATTCATATATTTATTTAATTTATTTTTAAGGTTTATTTTTGAGAGCAAGAATGCAAGCGGGGGACAGGCAGAGAGAGAGTAGACACAGAATCTGAAGCAGGCTCCAGGCTCTGAGCTGTCAGCACAGAGCCTGACACAGGGCTCAAAGTCTGGACTGCGAGATCATAACCTGAGCCCAAGTCAGATGCTTAACCAGCCGAGCCACCCAGCTGCCCCATTTATTTATTTTTAAAGTAGGCTCTATGCCCCCCTCAAAAAAAATTAAGTAGGCTCTATGCCCAACATGGGGCTTGAACTCACAACCCCAATATCAAGAGTCACATGTTCTACTGACTGAGCCAGCCAGGCGCCCCTTATTTTTTGCTTTAAATCATTTTCAGTAATTTTGTTTTAGGTATTCTTCAGTATTTTCACTCAATTTGAGAAATTTTGCCTTTTATTAGAAATATTTAACTTACACTTATGTTTCTTCTTGCCTATGAGATCTTATTTTATGTTTTATATATTTTATTCTTCCTTGATTCTATCTTTCACTATATGGACTCTATTTTCCTTGGAATCTCTTTTCTCTAGTAATTTGGAAGTTCTAAAGCCCATTTTTTATTCTACTAGAAGTTATGTTTCTTCTGTATCAAGGGTGAAACAAGTATCTGTTAAAACCTTCCATATGTTAAATGAAGAAATAGAGGTATTTTTACTTTTGAATTTTTGATGGTGTACTCTAGATCTCAGAGCAAACATGTTTAAAATATTTGCAGGAATGAAATATTTCCTTCAAAATAATGATATGTGCATTCTATGCCATAATCTATTTACAATAATTCTTTGGGTTTTATTATTTCAAATGGTTTTTCTATTCAGTGTCAATCCTTTAAACATGACCTCTCTAATCTTGAGTTATTTAGCTTGACTTTTTTTAGTTGCTTGAAACAGATTTTCTGTGATCCATTTCCAAATCAGGGAAGGATTTTATGAATATTTGTTTTTCTGAAATTGTTTTTGCTATTGTCTTTTCATACGAATAACTGAATTAAATATAGAATTTTTGCCTAAAAATTTTGCAGCTGTTGCTCTACTATCCTGTTCTCTGGCATTAAAAGTTGCTGAGAAGTTTGGGGTTGGTCTGATTTTTCTTCACTTTATCTAACTTGTTTTATTCCTGTGTTTTACGGGATTATTAAAATTATAATTCAATGTGGAGTTGGATCCAGACCAAAATCCTATCTTTCAGATCCAATAATAGGCAATTACAAGGCTTTGCTTGGCAGACCTCATGGGGGATGCTGCTCTCCATATATTACACCTGGTGCATATAGTCAGTGCATTAGTTTTCGGGAAGGAGCTACAGTCAAGGACTCAGGTTTCCTTCCCCCCTCCCCTGACAGCTATGATCATATATATATCTGCATTCCTAGTTCAGGTGCCTCCTCCTTTGTTAAATACTTCCCCAAGACCTCCTTAATGGGGGGCAATGGGTGAGGCACTTTTCTCCACTCTAACTTGGTTCTTTTCCAGTCCTAGCCTTTTGCCCTGTCCTCACCCCCCTTTATGTAATAGCAGGAATCTTTCACTTGGAGCTCCTCAGCAGTGTGACATTTCCACCATCACCCCACTCACTCCCAATCTGTGTTGCATCTACCTGACTCTTGCCTGGTGCTATTCAGTAGGGAATAATAGAACACTGGGGATTCACCTTCTTTTTGCTTCTGGCTTGTACCGTCTCAGTAAATAAAGGCTTGGTTATTACTTTCGGTTTGGTGCTTTGTCCTAATTAATCACCTAGGCATCTGACTGCATGACAATTCTTCTGTTCCATTTCTTCTTAATCTTCCTTGGAAATTGTTAGTACTGGAATATCAGATCTGTTTTTGACCTCCATATATATTATCTTCTATTTTCATCTGTCGTTCCCCATACATCCTGAGCAAAAGATTCTAAGTGTTTCCTCCATATCTTTTTTTTTTTTCCAGTATGGCTTCCATTCTTTGAATTTGAAAACTGATACAGCATTTTAAATTTTCTTATATTTTTTCCTATTCAGAATTAGGTCTCTTTATATATTAGTTTATTATCTCATCTAATCTTCATTTTTGTTTCATTAAATCCAATCTTGAATTTTATTGAGAACATAATTCAAAATCTATAAAATTTACATGCTTTTACCACAGAAAATCTGTCTCAGAAATGTTATTCTGCCTCTTATTGCTAAATTTTTCTCTATTTGTAGAATCTTTGTATAGATAGGTCTCATTTTAGTTTTTCTGTGTATTCATCCTTGATCAAGAAGACATCTGTAGGTCTGGTAAAGGACAGATCTCCTTAATTCCTACAAGAGGGTGCTATCAGAATATTCCTCTTGGATCTTAATCTGAAGGGGCAGTTATATAAGTTAATGTCATGATTAAGGGATTCTGCAGTCTGTGAAGAGAAAACAAAAATATAACAACAACAAAATAGAGACATGGATGATTCCAGCACAGAAACTTCATCTCAGTTTATATTCCTGGTTTGGTTAATCTACTGATCTGGGGCAAGCTTGCCACCTCCAGCATTCTGTCTGGTCTGACTTCCTCCTCCAGTTACAACATATAGCAAGTTTGGACATTTTTATTAAACAGCTGATCCTCATATTAGAAAAGTCTTGCTACTTTAGATGGTACTAGTGGGTAACTTTATTTTCTGTGGCCCCAAGTGCATGGACTATTTCATTACATTATGTTCTCTTGTCCCAGTTTAATTTCCTACTGGGTGTCTATTAAGTGTGGGAAAATATATCAGTGGTTAAGAGTAACTAAATTAACAATCTGGGTATTTTCAAAGCTGTTTTATATAAAGCCTAACAGATGCTCACAGCCCTTAATATCCTAAAACTTAACTGAATAGGTTAATGGTAATTCATATTGAAATTGTATATTTTCACATGGTATTGTTTCTCTGACTCTAATTCATTAATTCCTAAAGTCTGGAATTAAATTGAATGAATTTCTAATAAAAATGAATGTTAATCTATACTTGTACTGATTTTGACCCCTCAAGGCCTACCCAGGGGATATTTGGCAATGTCTGGAGATATTTTATTTTTGATCAAAACAATTTGAGAAGGGTTCTACCAACATCTAGTGAGTCTACATTATGAAGTTTTATTTGTGGATAAAATATCTAATCAGTTCAATCTGTTAAGCACTACATTGCTTAATGTCAGTGCATCTATACTTTGGAAAATACACTAAACAGTTACTTGAACTGATGTTTTTAATATTACTGAACTCAGTTACTAATTATTTTTTCTATACATTATTTAGTGGTATCCCATCCACCTGAATATGTATTTTACAGACTTAAGATCATTACAATTTTGGATACCCAACTTTCAAAATTAAAGGTAGGAAGAAAGGGAGGATAAATATTCCTTAGGTACTGAAATAGACAGGAAGTACTATGTGGGACTGGAGCATGTTGAAAGGTAAGAATTACAGTACCCTAAACAAGAAGTAGAAATAGGCCTGCATATTGAGGCAGCATTCAAAAGAGGACAAAGAGGAAGAGCCAAGAGTAAATTGGAGGACTGATCCGGAAGGGAAATATGAAACAGAATAAAGTTAACAAGAAAAATAATAGAAAAAAATGTTGGAAACCATGAGCAGATCTCAGAGGTAAGTCAAAGTCAATCCAAATTTTAAAGTTTCATTATCAAAAAGGTAAACTGTGTTTTAAAGTTTCATTATCAAAAAGGTAAACTGTGTTTGTATATCTCTGAATATTCATCACAAATGACAATCCTCTATTATGTTAATACTCAAATTGATTTCCTGTCTTGATAGTTATAGCTACACATAATCTGTTAATTACAAATTGGATAACATTGTATATACTAGTAAAATGGACAAGTGTTTGAATTCTATCTATGCCACAAGGAATTGTTTGATCTTGAGTAAATCTTATAACCTAAACATCCATTTCCTCATACGGTCAGTGACTATTTAATAAAGTAATAAGGACATATAAAACATTTAATATAATATCTATCATGTTGTAGACAATAAATGTTAGCTATTTAACATTATATTCATAGAAAAAATAATACTAATTCAGTCTACCCTTGGTCTAATTAATGTATGACTTTTCTAATTCAATCCTGAATGCCTGGGTCTCCAAATATCTTGGAATAATTTTTTTCTTTTAAAATCCTTCAAGTATGCTAACAATCATTAGTGTCCAGATATGTGCAAGAATTTTTATTTTTAAGTTTTTATTTTAATTCCAGTTGGTAAACAGTGTTATACCAGTTACAGGTATAAAATGCACTCATTCAAAATTTCATATATCACCCAGTACTGATCACAAGTGTGCTCCTTAATCTCCATCACCTATTTCAACCATCTCCCCTTGTACCTCCCATCTGGTAAATATCAGTTTGTTCTCAGAGTCTGTTTCTTGGTTTGCTGCTCTTTTTTTCCCTTTACTCATTTTGTTTCTTAAATTCCACATATGAGTGAAGTCATTTGGTATTTGTCTTTCTCTCACTGACTTACTCCACTTATAATTATACTAACTTCATCCATGTCTTTGCAAATGGCAAGATTTCACTTTTTTATGGCTTAATAATATTCCTGTGTGTGTGTGTGTGTGTGTGTGTGTGTGTGTGTGTATCACATCTTCCTTATCCATTTATCAATCAATGGACACTGGCGCTGCCTCCAACTCTTGGCTATTGTAAATAAGGATGCTATACACATAGGGGTGCATATATATTTTGAATTAGTGTTTCTGCATTCTTCCAGTAAGTACCTAGTAGTGCAATTGCTGAATCATAGAGATATATTTTTAACTTTCTGAGGAAACTCCCTACTGTTTTCTACAGTGGCTGCACTAGTTTGCATTGCCACCAACAGTGCAAAAGTGCCCCTTTCTCTCTGCGTCCTTGCCAACACTTATTTCCTGTGTTGTTTATTTTAGTAATTCTGACAGATGTGAGGTGATATCCCATTGTAGTTTTGATTTGCATTTTCCTGATGATGAGTGATGTTGAGCATGTTTTCATGTGTCTGTTGGCCAAATTGATGGAGGTCTTCTTTGGAGAAATGTCTGTTCATGTCTTCTACCATTTTTAATTGGATTATTTATTTTTTACATATTGAGTTGTGTAAGTTCTTTATATATTTTGGATACTAACCCTTCATCAGATAATGTCATTTGCAAACATCTTCTCCCATTCTGAAGGTTGCTGTTTAGTTTTTCTGATTGTTTCCTTCACTGTGCAGAAACTTTTAATTTTGATATAGTCCCAATACTTTATTTTGCTTTTGTTTCCCTGGCCTTAGAAAACATATCTAGAAAGATATGGCTAATGTCAAAGAGGTTACTGCCTGTGTTCTCTTCTAGGATTCTTATGGTTTTAGGAAATCTTACTTTAATACACTTTGAATTTATTTTTATGTATGGTTTAATAAAGTCCAGGATGTTGCTGTCCATATTTCCCAAAACCATTTCTTGAAGAGGTTGTCCTTTTCCCATTGGATATTCTTTCCTGCTTTGCTGAAGAATAATTGATCATATAGTTGTGGGTTTATTTCTGGGTTTTCTATTCTGTTCTATAGATCCATGTGTCTGTTTTTGTGTATCATACTGTTTTGATTACTACAGCTTGGTAATATAACTTGAAGTCTGGAATTGTGATGCCTCCAGTTTTCCTTTTCTTTTTCAACATTGCTTTGGCTATCTGAGGTCTTATAGTTCCATACAAATCTTAAGATTGTTTGTTCTAGTTCTGTTAAAAATGTTGATATTTTTATGGGATTGCATTAAATATGTAGATTGTTTTGGGTAGTATAGACATTTTAACAATATTTTTTTTTCCAATCCATGAGTATAGAATGTCCAATTCTTTGTGTCATCTTGATTTTCTTTCATCAGTGTTTCCCAGTTTTCAGAGTACAGGTCTTTCATTTCTTTGGTTAGGTTCATTCCTAGGTATCTATTTTTAGTGCAATTATAAATGGGATTGTTTTCTTAATTTCTCTTTCTGCTACTTCATTATTGGTACATAGAAATGCAACAGATTTCTGTACACTAATTTTGTATTGTGACTTTACTAAATTCTTTTATCAGACC
Source organism: Panthera uncia (assembly GCF_023721935.1). NCBI lineage: Eukaryota > Metazoa > Chordata > Mammalia > Carnivora > Felidae > Panthera > Panthera uncia. The sequence continues at coordinate 19,836,926 of NC_064818.1, read as the reverse complement.
TAACAGGTTTTTGGTGGAGTCTTTCAGGTTTTCTACATATAGTATCATGTCATCTCCAAATAGTGAAAGTTTGACTTCTTCCTTTCTGATTTGGATGCCTTTTCTTTTTGTTGTCTCATTGCTGTGGCTAGGACTTCCAACTATGTTGAATAAAACTGGTGAGAGTGGACATCCTTGTCGTGTTCCTGACCTTAGGGGGAAGCTCTCAGATTTTCCCCATTAAGAATAATGATAACTGTGGGTTTTTCATATATGGCCTTTAGTATATTGAGGTATGTTCCCTCTGAACCTAAACTTTCTTGGGGGCTTTTATCATGAATAGATGTTGTATTTTGTCAAATGCTTTTTCTCCATCTATTGAAATGATCTCTTATTTCTCTGATTGATGTGATGTGATATCACCTTGATTGATTTGTGAATATTGACCCATCCTTGCAATCCAGGAATAAATTCCACTTGATTGTGGTGAATGATATTTGTAATGTATTATTGGATTTGGTTTGCTAGTATTTTTTGAGGATTTTTGCATCTATGTATATCAATGATATTAGCCTATAGTATTCTTTTTTAGTGGTGTCTTTACCTGGTTTTGGTATCAGGGTAATGCTGGCCTCATAGAATGAATTGGGAAGTTTTCCTTCCCTTTATATTTTTTGGAATAGAGAACAGGCATTAATTCTTCTTTTAATGTTTAGTAGAATTTGCCTGTGAAGCTATCTGGTCCTGGACTTTTCTTGGTTTGGAGTTTTTTTGATTACAGATTCCATTTGTTTGCTGGTTATTTTTCTGTTAAAATTTTCTATTTCTTCTGTTTTAGTTTTGTTAGTTGATATGTTTCCGGGTATTTATCCATGTTTTCTAGGTTGTCTAATTTGTTATCCCATAGTTTTTCATAATATTCTATTATAATTATTTGCCTTTCTGTGGCATTGGTTGTTATTTCTCCTCTCTTATTTGTGATTTTATTTGAGTTCTTTCTTTTTTTTAAATTTTTTTAACGTTTATTTATTTTTGAGACAGAGAGAGACAGAGCATGAACGGGGGAGGGTCAGAGAGAGGGAGACACAGAATCTGAAACAGGCTCCAGGCTCTGAGCTGTCAGCACAGAGCCCGACGCGGGGCTCAAACTCACGGACCGCGAGATCATGACCTGAGCTGAAGTTGGCTGCTTAACTGACTGAGCCACCCAGGCGCCCCGATTCTTTCTCTTTTTTTATTGATAGGTCTGCCTAGAGGTTTATTAATTTTATTGATTTTTTAAAGAACTAGTTCTTGGTTTCACTGATCTGTTTCATTGTTGTTTTGCTTTGTTTTTCCCTTTTTTTAGTTTCTATATCATTTATTTCTGCTCTAATATTTATTATTTCCTTCCATCTGCTGGCTTTAGATTTTGTTTGTTTTCTTTTTCTAACTCCATTAGGTGTAAGGTTAGGTTGTTTATTTAAGATTCTCCTTGCTTCTTGAGGTAAGCCTGTAATGCTATAAACTTTCTTCTTGGAACCACTCTTTCTGTATCCCAAAGGTTTTGGACCATTGTGTTTTCATTTTCATTTGTTTCCACATACTTTTTAATTTCTTCTTTAATTTCCACATTGACCCATTCATTGTTCATTGTAGAATGACCCATTCATTGTAGAATGTTATTTAACCTCCATATAATTGTGGTTTTTCCAGATTTTTCTTGAGGTTGACTTCTAGTTTCATAGTGTTGTGGTCAAAAAAGATGGATGGTATGACTTTGATCTTCTTCAATTTGTTGAGGCTTGTTTTGTGGCCTAAGATGTGATCTATTCTAAAGACTGTTCCATGTGCACTTGAAAAGAAGGTGTATTCTGCTGTTTTAGGATGGAGTGTTCTGAATATATATGTTAAATCCATCTGATCCAAGTGTCATTCAAACCTATTATTACCTTGTTTATATTCTGTTCAGATAATCTCTCCATTGATGTAAGTGGAGTAGTAAAGTTCCCTACTATAATTATATTATTGATTAGTTCCTTTAAGTTTGTTATTAACTGTTTTATGTATTTAAGTGTCCCAATGTTGACTGCATAAATATTATAACTGCTATATCTTCTTGTTGGATTGTCTCTTTTATGATTATGTAGTATCCTTCTTTGTCTCATTATAATCTTTACTATCTACTTTGTTCAATGTAAACATTCCTGCTCTGGCTTTCTTTTGACATCCATCTGCATGATAGATGTTTCTGCATCTCCACGCTTTCAATCTGCTGGTGTCATTAGGTCTGAAATGAGTCTTTTGTAGGCAGCATATAGAAGCATCTCTTTTTTATCCATTCTGTTAGCCTTTGTCTTTTGATTGGAGCATTTCATCTATTTACATTGAAAGTAAATACTGATAGATAAGTATTATCACTTTATTTGTTCTGTAGTTGTTTCTGAAGATTTTCTCTGATCCTTGCTTGTATTTCTCTCTTTCATGTTTTGTTCATTTTCTTTATTGATATCTTTGGATGTCTTTCTCTTCATACTTCGTATATTTATTAGTGGGTTTTGATATATGGTTACCATTAGGTTTACATACAACCTCTTCTGCATATAGCAGTGTTTATTAAGTTAATGGTGGTTTAAGTTTGAACCCATTCTTTTCTCCTCTTCTTCCCATGTTTTAGGGATATGTTATTTATTTTATATCGTTTAATTTTGTGAGTCCCTTGACTGATATTTTATCAGAATATTCATTGTTACTTCTTTTTTGTTTCCTACCTTTATACTCTCACTTTTGGTCTCTTCTCTCCACTCAGAGTCCACTTTAATATTTCTTGCAGGGCTGATTTAGTGCTCATGAACTCCTTTAGTGTTTGTTTGCCTGGGAAACTCCTTATCTCTCCTTCTGTTCTGAATGACAGTCTGGCTGGATAGAGTATTTTTGGATACAGATTTTTCCCATTCAGCACTTTGAATATATCATGCCAGTCCCTTACAGTTTGGAAAGTTTCTGTTGAAAACTCTCCGGCTAGCCTTATGTGTTTTCCCTTTTAGGTTATGGTCTTCTTTGGTCTTGCTGCCTTAATTTTTTTTTTTTCTTTATCACTGTATTTTGCCAATTTAATTACAATGTCTTGGTTGTACGTCTGCTTTTGTTGATTTTGATTGTTGTTCTCTGTGCCTCCTGGATCTGGATATGTTACCTTCTCCAGATTAGATTAGTTTTTAGCTATTATCTCTTCAAATAAATTATCTGCCCTCTTTTCTTTCTCTTCTTCTGGACTCCCATAATACAAACGTTACTTTGTTTGATGGAGTCACTGAGTCCTAAGTCTATTCTTGTTTTGCATAATTCTTTTTGGTCTCTTTTTGTTCAGCTTGATTGGTTTCCAGTACTCTATATTCTAGGTCACTAATTAGTTCCCCTGATGCTTCCATTCTGCTGCTCATTCCATCAGGCATGTTTCTCATTTCATTTATTGAGTCCTTTATCTCTGCTCTTATCCCTATCTTTGTGTTAGGGTCTCACTCTTGTCTACCACTCTTAAGTCCAGTGAATATCTTTATGATCATTACTTTAAGTGCTCTATCAGGCATGTTACTCATATCTGTTTTGCTTAGATCTCTGGCAATGGCCTTGTCCTGTTCTTCCATTTGGGATAAATTTCTGTCTTCTCATTTTTCTAAGTCTCTGTGCCTCTTTCTGTGTGTTAGGAAAGTCAGCTACATCTCCCGTTCTTCAGGGTAATGGCTTATGAAGAAGAGGTCCTGGAGCACCCTCTGGTGTGGTGTCTCCTGTTCCCCAGGGCCTGGCACTTACAAGAGTGTCTCCAATGCGTGTTTGTGCGCTGCTGTTTTGTCCTGGCTGCTTTATCCTTTAGGCAAGTTGTCCGCAGAGGCTCTCTTTGTCTGTTGTGGGCACTATTTGGTCCCTGGTTTGAAGGAGGTGCATTTGAATTAGGTGTGCCCTGTTCTGTTTGTGAAATGAGACCTGCCATCACTGCCACCAGAGCTGAGGCACCACATACTCTTTTGTCAGCAGATGCAGTGTGAGTAGGGGTTTGGGCTGGTCCTCTGGAGGAGGGAGCCTGCCATGCTGTGACTGAGGTAAGTCTGACTGAGAGTGGTGGTTCCTCTGGATTGTGGAAGGTCAAAGTTTGGCGTAAGCAAGTTAGATAGCTAGTGTGGGCACTGCACTGTTTACTGAAGGTGACCCTGTGCTTATGCTGAGGGATAAGAGAGGGATAAAGAACTGGTCAGTTCCTTTATACCCAGTGGGGTGTCTCCATGAATGTTGCCTCTCTGGGATATACTCCAAGTTAAGCAAATATCCTCCCCAATGTGTGCCCCCGATGCTCTTTATATCACTGTTTCCGTGCTGTGTCTGCAGGTTGTTTGCCTGCACTCTCTCCTAGAGCAGCCCCAGTGTCCTCTGGGCTCTATCTCAACCAAGCACACTGAGTTTTAAAACTCCAGGCTTTAACCCTGCTGGTTGCAATAACTGACAAAATTCAGTCCCTCTTGCTTCCCAAGCCTATTCCAACTGTGTTCTTTTTCCATATGTGTTCCCCTGTATGCTCCCCTGTCTCTTACTCTTCTCCATGACTGTAGCTCCCTCCCCACTGCAGTGGCCACCATCCATTTCTCTCCCAAACTTCATCTCCACACTTTCTAATTTCTTTGATGTAGTCTCTTCTCTGCCTGTAGTTTTAGAGTTTGTTCTGCCTGTCTTCAGGTCAATATCTGGGGTATTTAGGATGATCTGATATTATCTAGTTGTATTCATGAGACAAGGTGAGCCTAGCGTTCTCCTACTTCGCCACCATCTTCCAATGTCTATGCATATAGTAAATCCATATATTCTGAAAGAGGATATAATTTCCAATTTTGATGTGACATTTCAGTATACATAATCTGTACATTACCTCATGCTTCTGTCTTGAATATACTCTCACCTTTTTCTCTTAAGCCAAATCACTTTGCAGACCCTATCTTATTTATTGTCTTTAAGGTGTTATCTAACCTTTTAGGTTGCCAGTCTGCTTGGTGTATTATTTCTCTCCACAGGCCTGCAGTTGTATTTTTGCATAATATATCACTTTTTTTTTTTTACTTCTTGTCTGTGCACCTAATCCTTAAGCTTCTCTGAGTTGTTTCTCTTACATTTATGCAGAAAGCACATCATGACTACCTGCACATTTTCATAGTTATTTCACATCCAAATCATTAATAAAAATGTTTAAAAGAATATTGTCCCAATAACCACAGTACCCAAATGGCATTTCAACCCAATTTTGAATCTTAAAATTTCTATTCTGTGATTACTGTTCCTGGGTTTGCTTTAAATCCATGTAACAGTACTTCTTTATTAAAGGAATTCCAATTAATTTTTCAAGAAAGTTTCATGAGGTACTATTTTATTCTTCAGCAACAATGAAACTACATTCATTTAATCAACAGCAGGGCTACTGAAACCTCCTGATACCAATGATTTTTCACAACCTCTCACTACTCTAGAGGTTAGGAGTTACAAATAGAGGACATAAAAGTTCAACTGTCACAATATTAAAACAGTTTCACAGAGAACACTGGTACTTGATTACTAATGAAAACTTTTCCTCTCTGTAAAGGCAAAATCCATGTGGTTAAAAGCAGAGACATAATCATTCTGGAACCTCAGACTCTGAAGCCCAAGACACGAATACTCAAAAGAATCTAAATGCATTTAGTTTACAATGCTCATGGATTTTAGAATTTTGAGTTTTTGTATGAAACCAAAACTCTTCCATTTATCTCTGTGGTGCTGACCCTTCACAAATAACCCTGGATTCTCCAGCTAACAGACAAAACACAAAATTCTGGCTTCTCTGACATAAAAAAAAAAAAAAAAGAAAACAAGACTAATGCTTCACATTATTTATAATCTTATCTCTCTCAACCATATCCACTGTTAAATTCCAAGTTAAATTGTCTAATCAATTTTAAAGTGGATGTAATTTATTCAGTATCTACTGTGTAATTACTCAAAATATACATACATGGGGAGCACCTGGGTGGTTCAGTCAGTTGAGCATCTGACTCTTGATTTCAGCTCAGGTCACAATCTCATGGTTCACGGGATCAAGCCCTGTCAGGGTCCATGTTGACATCAAGGTGCCTGCTTAGGATTCTCTCTCTCTGCCCCTCCCCAACTTGTGTTCTCTCTCTCTCAAAATAAACGAATAAATTTAAAAATCTCACACACACACACACACACACACACACACACACGCACACACAGGTTAAAAAAAGTAAATAGCAATTTTTTTTCTTTTCGTCATTTCTCTTTATAAAAGCAAATGGCAATGCCAGTTATAAAATTAGTTCATTTTGTTAAACATACTTTAAAGATGAAGTAAATTTGTTTTGCACTTGCCTTGATACTCAAATATTAAAACTATTTGGAGAATAAAACTGAAAAAGCCTTTGGCAAATGATAAGAATAAATCTGAAGGAAAAAAAGGAACAATTTGGTATGACTGAAAAAAACACAGGTGACAATTGTAGACAGACATGAAGAGTCTAACAGAGGTTTTCTCACTAACTGAGCAAGTCAAGGTTAAAAAAAAGAGTTTTTGTTAACTACAACATATGCTATTTAAATACAGCATTAGATCAAAGTCTTTTAGTAATAAAACATTTACTGAACACTTACACCTGCCAGGCCGTGTTCTGTCTTACATATATTATTAATCCTCATAAAATTTATGAATTATGGGATGCCTGGGTGGCTCAGTTGGTTAACCATCTGACTTTGGCTCAGGTTGTGATCTCGTGGTTGGTGAGTTCGAGCCCCGTGTCAGGCTCTGTACTGACAGCTCAGAGTCTGGAACCTGCTTCAGATTCTGTGTCTCCCTCTCTCTCTGCCCCGCTCGTGCACACTGTCTTTCTCTCTCTTTCAAAAATAAATATTTAAAAATTTATGAAATAAATATTACTATCATTCCATTTTAACAGATGAGGAAACTCAAGTACAAATAAGTTATATAAATTTCCCAAGGTCAAATAATTGGTGTGAAAGCTAAAATTTCAACCCAGAAAGCCTGGCATTAAAATTTAGATTCTTAACCACTGTACTAACAGTTGCCTTATCATAGCTGCTCTAAAACTGTTTGTAATGTTTTGGGAAAATCAGTTGATCTTCACTGTTTCCTCATTTGTAAAATAAAAGAACTGATCTGTATTAGATTATCTTTAAAGTCATCCCAACTCCACACCTAGTCATCACACTTTTTCTCCAGAGCAATTTTCTTATGCTTCTTACATTTATTAGTTAACAGCATTTCCCATCATCTCATAATCAAATTAAATATATTCTTATGCCCAGGAACTCAATTATTTTCTGAAAATATTTCCTTGCAATAGAACAATTCATTGGAACACCATGGTAGTGGAGTAGGAATAGAAAAGCTTAATATCTGGTTGAAGTTCTCTTATTGACATGTTGTACAACATTAGCTATATCTTCTACTGAACCCAAGTTCCTCTTCTTTAAATTGAGGGCACTTGATAAAGCGTTCCATTATTTTTAGTGATATTCTGTTACTGTGCTTGACTTAAAAATCTTAAATGATAAAAAGCACACAATGATCAACTTTAATTTACTTAAGAGTTAATTATTTATTTCTATCTTTTTTGCCATTTTATATTAGTAAATCCTCAACAAGGACACTTAGTGGCAAAAAATAGTGGAAGTGAGCACAAGGCAGATCTGCTTGTTGGTTATTGGCAACTCAGCACAAAATGGTATGAAAAGAGTCTGGAGGTACCTGGCTGGCTCAGTCAGTTAAGTGACCAACTCTTGATTTTGGCTCAGGTCATGATCTCACAGTTCAAGAGATTGAGCCCCATGTTGGGCTCTGTGCTGACAGTGCACAGAGCCTGCTTGGAATTCTCAGTCTCCCTCTCTCTCTGCCCCTCCCCCACTTGAAGTCTCAGTCTCTCTCTCTCAAAATAAACTTTATAATACATACATACATAATTCATACATAAATGGAAAGAGAACCTATATTACACTTAGGGTCTGAACTGCTTTTGCTGCTCCTTTTATCTACTACTACAGAACAAATACAAGTTGTTTGCATAATCCTATTCTCTACTGTTTCAATTTACCTGGCATTACCTGGCCCTTTGTTATTTTTATATGGCTTCAGTAAGACCTATGTTTTGTGTTTAACACCTTGTAGTCAACTAGAAACTCTGAGGAAGATACACATTTTAAGTGGACTTGCGATATGAGTCTAAACTTTTTTAGGGAAAAAGATATCTGTCCATTATGGATGTCAGCTCAGTTCCTCCTTCTTCCCTTTTCTTTAATAATGCCCTTGTTTACCCAGTGTATTTGATAATCTTGAAAAATGATCAATCTATAAATGAATTAATTTAATTAACAGATAAGAAGGTATTTTCGTGTAGTAAAATAATGAGTATCAATTACCAAGTCTAGAGAGGTTCCGGAAGATGGCGGCATAGGAGGACGCGGGGCTCACAACGCGTCCTGCCGATCACTTAGATTCCACCTACACCTGCCTAAAGAACCCAGAAAACCGCCAGAGGATTAGCAGAAGGGAGTCTCCGGAGTCAAGCGCAGACTAGAGGCCCACGGAAGAGGGTAGGAAGGGCGGCGAGGCGGTGCGCGCTCCACGGACTGGCGGGAGGGAGCCGGGGCAGAGGGGCGGCTCGCCGGCCAAGCAGAGCCGCCGAGTCTGGCTGGCAAAAGCGGAGGGGCCGGACAGACTGTGTTCCGACAGCAAGCGCGACTTAGCGTCTGGGAGGTCATAAGTTAACAGCTCTGCTCGGAAAGTGGGAAGGCTGGAGGACAAAGGGAGGGAGAGCTGCTGAGCCCCCGGACGGCAGAGCTCAGCTTGGCAGGGAACAAAGGCGCCAGCGCCATCTCCCCCGCCCATCCCCCAGCCAAAATCCCAAAGGGAACCAGTTCCTGCCAGGGAACTTGCTCGCTCCGCGCAAACACCCAACTCTGTGCTTCTGCGGAGCCAAACCTCTGGCAGCAGATCTGACTCCCTCCCGCTGCCACAGGGCTCCTCCTGGAGTGGATCACCTAAGGAGAAGCGAGCTAAGCCTGCCCCTCCACCCCCCGTGCACCTTGCCTACCCACCCCAGCTAATACGCCAGATCCCCAGCAACACAAGCCTGGCAGGGTGCAAGTAGCCCAGACGGGACACGCCACCCCACAGTGAATCCCGCCCCTAGGAGAGGGGAAGAGAAGGCACACACCAGTCTGACTGTGGCCCCAGCAGTGGGCTGGGGGCAGACATCGCGTGGGACTGCGGCCCCGCCCACTAACGCCAGTTATACACCACAGCACAGGGGAAGTGCACTGCAGGTCCTCACCACGCAAGGGACTCTCCAAAATGACCAAACGGAAGAATTCCCCTCAGAAGAATCTCCAGGAAATAACAACAGCTAATGAACTGATCAAAAAGGATTTAAATAATATAACAGAAAGTGAATTTAGAATAATAGTCATAAAATTAATCGCTGGGCTTGAAAACAGTATACAGGACAGCAGAGAATCTCTTGCCACAAAGATCGAGGGACTAAGGAACAGTCACGAGGAGTTGAAAAACGCTTTAAACGAAATGCAAAACAAAATGGAATCCACGATGGCTCGGCTTGAAGAGGCAGAGGAGAGAATAGGTGAACTAGAAGATAAAGTTATGGAGAAAGAGGAAGCTGAAAGAAAGAGAGATAAAAAAATCCAGGAGTATGAGGGGAAAATTAGAGAACTAAGTGATACACTAAAAAAAAATAATATACGCATAATTGGTATCCCAGAGGAGGAAGAGAGAGGGAAAGGTGCTGAAGGGGTACTTGAACAAATTATAGCTGAGAACTTCCCTGAACTGGGGAAGGAAAAAGGCATTGAAATCCAAGAGGCACAGAGAACTCCCTTCAGACGTAACTTGAATCGATCTTCTGCACGACATATCATAGTGAAACTGGCAAAATACAAGGATAAAGAGAAAATTCTGAAAGCAGCAAGGGATAAACGTGCCCTCACTTATAAAGGGAGACCTATAAGACTCGTGACTGATCTCTCCTTTGAAACTTGGCAGGCCAGAAAGGCTTGGCACGATATCTACAGTGTGCTAAACAGAAAAAATATGCAGCCGAGAATCCTTTATCCAGCAAGTCTGTCGTTTAGAATAGAAGGAGAGATAAAGGTCTTCCCAAACAAACAAAAACTGAAGGAATTTGTCACCACGAAACCAGCCCTACAAGAGATCCTAAGGGGGATCCTGTGAGACAAAGTACCAGAGACATCACTACAAGCATAAAACATACAGACATCACAATGACTCTAAATCCGTATCTTTCTATAATAACACTGAATGTAAATGGATTAAATGCGCCAACTAAAAGACATAGGGTATCAGAATGGATAAAAAAACAAGACCCATCTATTTGCTGTCTACAAGAGACTCATTTTAGATCTGAGGACACCTTTAGATTGAGAGTGAGGGGATGGAGAACTATTTATCATGCTCCTGGAAGCCAAAAGAAAGCTGGAGTAGCCATACTTATATCAGACAAACTAGCCTTTCAATTAAGGGCTGTAACAAGAGATGAAGAAGGGCATTATATAATAATCACAGGGTCTATCCACCAGGAAGAGCTAACTATTATAAATGTCTATGCGCCAAATACCCGAGCCCCCAGATATATAAAACAATTACTCATAAACATAAGCAACCTTATTGATAAGAATGTGGTCATTGCAGGGGACTTTAACACCCCACTTACAGAAATGGATAGATCATCTAGACACACAGTCAATAAAGAAACAAGGGCCCTGAATGATACATTGGATCAGATGGACTTGACAGATATATTTAGAACTCTGCATCCCAAAGCAACACAATATACTTTCTTCTCGAGTGCACATGGAACATTCTCCAAGATAGATCATATACTGGGTCACAAAACAGCCCTTCATAAGTTTACAAGAATTGAAATTATACCATGCATACTTTCAGACCACAATGCTATGAAGCTTGAAATCAACCACAGGAAAAAGTCTGGAAAACCTCCAAAAGCATGGAGGTTAAAGAACACCCTACTAACGAATGAGTGGGTCAACCAGGCAATTAGAGAAGAAATTAAAATATACATGGAAACAAACGAAAATGAAAATACAACAATCCAAACGCTTTGGGATGCAGCGAAGGCAGTCCTGAGAGGAAAATACATTGCAATCCAGGCCTATCTCAAGAAACAAGAAAAATCCCAAATACAAAATCTAACAGCACACCTAAAGGAAATAGAAGCAGAACAGCAAAGGCAGCCTAAACCCAGCAGAAGAAGAGAAATAATAAAGATCAGAGCAGAAATAAACAATATAGAATCTAAAAAAACTGTAGAGCAGATCAACGAAACCAAGAGTTGGTTTTTTGAAAAAATAAACAAAATTGACAAACCTCTAGCCAGGCTTCTCAAAAAGAAAAGGGAGATGACCCAAATAGATAAAATCATGAATGAAAATGGAATTATTACAACCAATCCCTCAGAGATACAAGCAATTATCAGGGAATACTATGAAAAATTATATGCCAGCAAATTGGACAACCTGGAAGAAATGGACAAATTTCTAAACACCCACACTCTTCCAAAACTCAATCAGGAGGAAATAGAAAGCTTGAACAGACCCATCACCAGCGAAGAAATTGAATCGGTTATCAAAAATCTCCCAACAAATAAGAGTCCAGGACCAGATGGCTTCCCAGGGGAGTTCTACCAGACATTTAAAGCAGAGATAATACCTATCCTTCTCAAGCTATTCCAAGAAATAGAAAGGGAAGGAAAACTTCCAGACTCACTCTATGAAGCCAGTATTACTTTGATTCCTAAACCAGACAGAGACCCAGTAAAAAAAGAGAACTACAGGCCAATATCCCTGATGAATATGGATGCAAAAATTCTTAATAAGATACTAGCAAATCGAATTCAACAGCATATAAAAAGAATTATTCACCATGATCAAGTGGGATTCATTCCTGGGATGCAGGGCTGGTTCAACATTCGCAAATCGATCAACGTGATACATCACATTAACAAAAAAAAAGAGAAGAACAATATGATCCTGTCAATCGATGCAGAAAAGGCCTTTGACAAAATCCAGCACCCTTTCTTAATAAAAACCCTTGAGAAAGTCGGGATAGAAGGAACATACTTAAAGATCATAAAGGCCATTTATGAAAAGCCCACAGCTAACATCATCCTCAACGGGGAAAAACTGAGAGCTTTTTCCCTGAGATCAGGAACACGACAGGGATGCCCACTGTCACCGCTGTTGTTTAATATAGTGCTGGAAGTTCTAGCATCAGCAATCAGACAACAAAAGGAAATCAAAGGCATCAAAATTGGCAAAGACGAAGTCAAGCTTTCGCTTTTTGCAGATGACATGATATTATACATGGAAAATCCGATAGACTCCACCAAAAGTCTGCTAGAACTGATACATGAATTCAGCAAAGTTGCAGGATACAAAATCAATGTGCAGAAATCAGTTGCATTCTTATACACTAACAATGAAGCAACAGAAAGACAAATGAAGAAACTGATCCCATTCACAATTGCACCAAGAAGCATAAAATACCTAGGAATAAATCTAACCAAAGATGTAAAAGATCTGTATGCTGAAAACTATAGAAAGCTTATGCAGGTAATTGAAGAAGATATAAAGAAATGGAAAGACATTCCCTGCTCATGGATTGGAAGAATAAATATTGTCAAAATGTCAATACTACCCAAAGCTATCTACACATTCAATGCAATCCCAATCAAAATTGCACCAGCATTCTTCTCGAAACTAGAACAAGCAATCCTAAAATTCATATGGAACCACAAAAGGCCCTGAATAGCCAAAGTAATTTTGAAGAAGAAGACCAAAGCAGGAGGCATCACAATCCCAGACTTTAGCCTCTACTACAAAGCTGTCATCATCAAGTCAGCATGGTATTGGCATAAAAACAGACACATAGACCAATGGAATAGGATAGAAACCCCAGAACTAGACCCACAAACGTATGGCCAACTCATCTTTGACAAAGCAGGAAAGAACATCCAATGGAAAAAAGACAGTCTCTTTAACAAATGGTGCTGGGAGAACTGGACAGCAACATGCAGAAGGTTGCAACTAGACCACTTTCTCACACCATTCACAAAAATAAACTCAAAATGGATAAAGGACCTGAATGTGAGACAGGAAACCATCAAAACCTTAGAGGAGAAAGCAGGAAAAGACCTCTCTGACCTCAGCCGTAGCAATCTCTTACTCGGCACATCCCCAAAGGCAAGGGAATTAAAAGCAAAAGTGAATTACTGGGACCTTATGAAGATAAAAAGCTTCTGCACAGCAAAGGAAACAACCAACAAAACTAAAAGGCAACCAACGGAATGGGAAAAGATATTTGCAAATGACACATCGGACAAAGGGCTAGTATCCAAAATCTATAAAGAGCTCATCAAACTCCACACCCGAAAAACAAATAACCCAGTGAAGAAATGGGCAGAAAACATGAATAGACACTTCTCTAAAGAAGACATCCGGATGGCCAACAGGCACATGAAAAGATGTTCAACGTCGCTCCTTATCAGGGAAATACAAATCAAAACCACACTCAGATATCACCTCACGCCAGTCAGAGTGGCCAAAATGAAGAAATCAGGAGACTATAGATGCTGGAGAGGATGTGGAGAAACAGGAACCCTCTTGCACTGTTGGTTGGAATGCAAATTGGTGCAGCCGCTCTGGAAAGCAGTGTGGAGGTTCCTCAGAAAATTAAAAATAGACCTACCCTATGACCCAGCAATAGCACTGCTAGGAATTTATCCAAGGGATACAGGAGTACTGATGCATAGGGGCACCTGTACCCCAATGTTTATAGCGGCACTCTCAACAATAGCCAAATTATGGAAAGAGCCTAAATGTCCATCAACTGATGAATGGATAAAGAAATTGTGGTTTATATACACAATGGAATACTACGTGGCAATGAGAAAAAATGAAATATGGCCTTTTGTAGCAACATGGATGGAACTGGAGAGTGTGATGCTAAGTGAAATAAGCCATACAGAGAAAGACAGATACCATATGGTTTCACTCTTATGTGGATCCTGAGAAACATAACAGAAACCCATGGGGGAGGGGAAGGAAAAAAAAAAGAGGTTAGAGTGGGAGAGAGCCAAAGCATAAGAGACTGTTAAAAACTGAGAACAAATTGAGGGTTGATGGGGGGTG